>NW_028280840.1:1882500-2040000 GCF_059751285.1 Brachycentrus maculatus
TATCAGTGCACATTTTATAATATACTGGAATAATACGTATGCAAATGACATAAGCAAGGTGTGCATTATGTCCCCTTAAAATTTATCAATTAGATTTTTTTTCAATAAACCTATTTGATGTTTCCGCATATCTCATTTTTATTTCACATTTTATGATACAGCCTTGGCCACATTTTTGTCTAGAGGAGTTAGCACCCAATCCGGTCGGTAAAAATCAGAAAATCAATTTGTATTTTTATGACATTTTAAAAGTTAATCGACGTTTAATCCGCTATGTTTATATATATATATACTACGCGGCAACTTCAAATGAATAGTCACTCCCATCGTCAAATTATGAATTTAATTTAAATAAGTTTCATTTATTAAAAAAATATTTTTACATATAAATTACCTACCTCAGATATGTAGGTACATTAGAAGGTACTCCCGGAATTCACTACAAGTGAATTAATACATTCATGAATATTTTTAATAATTTCTAAGTACTAATCTAAGTATTTAAAATTTTACTACTATTTTTTCGATAACCGAAAAATATTTTTAAAACAGTATCTTGATATTTTCCAAATGATATATTTATGTAATTTATATATATTAGTAGGGTTATTAGTTAATTTTAAAAATAATACCCTTTTATACATATACCAATCAGGCACATAATAAATAAAGAGCTAAGGCAAAATAAAGAAAAAGATTTGTGATAAGTAGTAAGTAAACGTATCAATATATAATATAATACAAATATACATACATATATATATATATATATATATATATATATATATATATATATATATATATATATATATATATATATATATATATTTATAAATTTATATATTTATATATATATATATATATATATATATATATATATATATATATATATATATATATATATGTATATATATATATATATATATATATATATATATGTATATATATATATATATATATATATATATATATATATATACATATATATATATATATATATATATATATATATATATATATATATATATATATATATATATATATATATATACATAAAGCATTTCAAATATCTGAAAATATTTCCAGCGTTCTTAGCCCCTCGTGCCGCCCCATATCAGGAACGAGATCTCCTCGAAATAATTTCGATCCGAAGCCTCAAACGCGTTAGTCTGTCGGGATGTTGTTTTAACAAAAAACCTCCGCCGCTCCCGCACCTATAAATATCAATATTCGGCATACATAAATCTCAACACCTGCCCCGGACGGCTGACACGGCCGGAGTGGTCAATATCTTACGCGTATGAAAAACTCCCAAGCCCAACCAACGAATCCTCCTCAACGAGGGTTCGGCTCATTCTATCCAATTTTCTGCGGCGTGGACGCGAAACCTAGGCGAATTTCCAGTTTTGTAGTTCGTCAATTTGAAATCTTACACGTACGAAAAGCTTCGCAACGCAATCACACAATCCCACCGAAAACTTTTATCCCACGTTTTAAGATTTGTTGTCATTGAACTTTTATCATACTGCAGTTATGATAACAGTTAAAAAATGAACACATGAGAATATATATTTTCGTTTTCCCTTCCATATGTTATACTATCCCTTATCTATTAATAACTTATACAACAAACACGTTTGAATTTATAGCTGTATTATATTAATTATTATAAAATATCAACATGTAATCTAGACTCCCCCACATCGCACTGTACGGCCAACCCCATGGTAGACGACTCCCGCGCAGACCACCAAAGAGATGGGTCGATAGCTGGGAATCGACATCGCAGGAGGCTAATCCCTCTTAAAAGCCCTCGGGCCACGAGGCCTACAACAAGATGAAGAAGAAGAACATGTAATCTAAGATACCTACTTATTTTTCTGGTGTATTGTAGAGAGTGATATTTATAATAAGTAGAGGTACTTATAGGCACATGCGTGCATTCTATATAGGCAGAAAAGTAGTGCCTACCCTGGATTACTCGCGTTCCATATAGAAACACGACCAGTGACTACTATGCCTTATCCTTACCCAACCCTACTGCCCACCCTGATTAAAAACTCTATGCACGACACCGCACATACTCGTAGGTCGATACTAAAATAAATATTCAAGAACAATTAAAAAGATAAAAGATATTTTCGAATATTTGTTTATATGGTTTTTTTTTAAGTTTATGTTTTAAAGTAAGCTTAAATCAATATTTTATTACCTAGGAATATTACGAAACATTTTATTTATTCCGTAATACTTTTTTTATAAATATTAAGTCACATTCGTGCAAATAACAACTGTCTAAGGCCTACTGATATTTGAATCGATGGGATAATATTTCGTGATTTCGTATTATTTACGAATATTGTGCTACTACATCAATATAATCCGGAGGACTTTAAACAGAATTTGTAAGGAGATCTTAATCAAATCAATTATTCCCAACACAGTGTTCATATTCATAGAGTGTCCATTACAATCAATTAACTGACCACAAAGTTTGATAGCGTCCCGGGTTTGCGTCACGATTTCTGCGTTTATCTGTCATATTGCCTTGTTTATCAGCGGGCACTGAGTCCAGGGTCCTGGATGTCCTTGTGATTCGCCGTAAGTCGCGTTTCACACGGTGATGCCTGTCCCTGGAATACCAACAAGGTGTATCGCAACACGAGCACACGTGTAATCACCACGTTTAAACTAAATAAATAACGTTACGCCGTGTCTTCTAGGGAAGAATGCATTTGTATTAGGCAGAGTTAATAAGATTTCTTGCGATGATTTGAAAGGTAATTGTCTCGTACTAAGGAACCTATTTAATTCATTTCGTTTAATTACTTATTATGAACTCTTCTACATATTTTTTTGACACCTCATCAAAGATGAAGATGAGTATGGAAGTCTGCGCTTTTACGCTGAATTTTTTTCATCTCACCATTAGTTGTCTCTAGTGCAGTTCTAGTGATTCAAGAACAACGTTTCGAAATTGGTTCATATATATAGAGAACTTTCAAGAATTTGAGTAGTGTAGTTGTCGATAATGGGTAGAATTGGTGAATGTTACACGTGTGTAAAGTAATCACTTAGACCAGCTTACGACGGTCATCAGCCCCGTAAATGCCCAGACTTCCATATTCTTCTTCATCATTGATGAGATGTCAAAAATTAATATGAAAAATTACTCTTTTAATTGGAAATAATCCATATTTTTGAACAAGTATTTGGGTACACTCAAAATGTTGTAACTCTTCTACACATTTAACTAAATAGTTTTGATAGGAGTTGAATTCCGCATGATTTATTATTTATTTATAATTGGTTTAAGAAAATTTATGGCCATGATGGAAAGTGACCGGCAACAAACAAGAGTAACAATTAAAATGTATATATTTTTTTAGTTCGTAAAAGAAACTGAATTTTTAACAGTAAAACATAAAATGAGACAGAGGGGTGAGGCGTTTTATTCACTCTGGCTACCCCTGCAGGAAAATGGGTTTCTCCATAAATTTATTTTTTTAATGTATTTTTTAAATTTTCGTCTTTAAACAAAAACATAAAAATTATTGGTATACGAGCATTTTATTACTTGCCTTGTAAACCGAAATAAAAAAATAAATGGGCTTATAATTTAAGTCAAAATTAACGAATTATTTTAAATTAAGTTATCTTTAATCTATGTTTCTACCGAAATATAGCAATAAAACTTTTACATTCGCAGCTCTAACCATTTTAAGTATATTGTATGTACACACAAACTACCACTGAAAAAACTAATAGAATTAAATTAATTGATAAACGTTAATTACTTATCAATTAAAAATGCTAAGTATCCTTAAACTTTATCGACTTCTCATCAATTTCTCAATACTCCAAATTCGAAGATAAGTACTGCATTGACTTCCAACAGGTACCACCACTTCGCACGTCTATAACGATGAACATCAATATCTTGCCTAATCAAAAAAGTATAGGTTCACACGCTGAAACATGTACATAATGGGTAGAATACAAAATGTATGTGTAAATTCATCTATCACTGTATATATTACAGTCTGAGTGGCAGTTATCGTCAAATTATATAAACGTGAATCCACCTTAAAAAACGCCAAGCCACATTTCTAAACGTGTTCAATCGCTATTTTTTATCACTTCTACGTGCCTGGATAACACACAAAAATATATATAAATGAAATTACAGTGGAACCTCTCATAACCAGTACCTCTTATAACAAATAATTCGCATAACGAGCAAAAAAAATGTGAAAAAGTTGCTCCCTTAACGAGCGACATTTCGCATAACGAGTTACAGAAAAAGGGTAAGTTCCTTTTTCACAACATTCTCTTGTAAGACAGGACTTCCATGGCTTGAGAAGGACCAAGAGGACCCTCACTTCTGCTTGGAAAAAACTTCGGCCAGAAAGTGTTGTTGAATATTGTTTTGAAACGTCTTTCGAAAGTTTTCTAGTTAATAACAAAAAATTGAGTATTCTTTCAGCATGAATTTTCAGCATCATTCATTGATTTCTATGGGAAAAAATGTTTCGCTTAACAAGTAAGATGCTGGAACGAATTATACTCGTTATAAGAGGTTCCACTGTAATTTAAATTCAGAATGTGCACAACATTCCTTCCACATGTTTGTCCTTATATTTTTGTTTGGTGTATAATTATAATGTTAGGGAATAAGAATAAAGACGATTCCCTCATACACTCTAAATACTCGTGATATCTGATAATTCTCCCCACAAACTTTACCACAAAGGCGTAGTCGTCTCGGCTAATTGGTTGACACGGTATAATTTCAGAAAATGCTACAATCGCGATGAAATATTCAAGCTACAAATATAACTCATGACTTGTACCTACATAAGTGAAATGTGCATAGCCTGCCCTTATTTAAAACCGCTTTTATTTACTAAATAAATATTTTAATATTGACACATAATTTATTTTAAAATTTGACAATACAAATTAGACTCATTTGGCTCAATCTATCCCCCATCTATAGTGCACCTTATCGTAAGTCCCCAGTTATAGTCCACCCTAATAGTATAGTGGTTACTACGTTCGGCTACCATACTGGAGGTCCTGGGTTCGATTGTCAAAGGGAAAATAATTATAAGTATTATTTTACACTAAAATTTCTTTAATGTAACCCTGGACTAGTACCGAAAGCGTTAGATCGATCTCCTTACCATCTTATAATATAATTAACGATCATCTTAACATTTCATCAATTTGATTCAATGAAAATTTGAGTGTCCTATTCACCATTGGGTGAGGATGAGATTAAGAAGAATTTTGAGTAGATATATTTTATTTTTCTATATTTTACTACTAACTACTCGTAGATATATACTCGTTTCCTGGCAAATATCGATAAAATCGTCACATCAGTAGTATATTTGATACAGGTAATATTACCTTAACACACGAAAAATACTTTTTTTATTTTGATATTCAGATGGCATCAATCCAGTGCAGTAGTTACCTACTCATACGCTGGTGTACTCACTGATCAATAAATAAGTATTCCAATTACCATATTTTAACTTGTACCTACACTAGTATCAATAAGTATAATTTCAAACAAGAATGGAAAATTTAATTGGGTGATATTTAGGATTTCGGTAAATGTCAATATTAATAAGATGGCAGTGAGGATGTTCATCATAGTCAGTGAGGCGTGCCTATTGTGTGACGGTTCCCGCCTATAAATAACAATGTCCCCAACTTCTGGAGAACATCCATCTCCAGAGAAGTTTACCCCCGCCTGTCCTGCCGCCCTGTACCGCCATGGCCGCCCACTGCCGCCCAACTTGATTTACGCGTAAAAATTACAAATTTATGTTTCCTTGAGACAGGAAATGATGGCGATTTAAAGGATAATATTTTTAAATCCTTTTATTGACAATTTTAAACGGTGTATAGAATTATAGATATCGATTCTGATATTGTAATATTTTTGTATGTACATGGGTAACTTCATAAGAATGCTGATAAATTGGGTAGTCATTCGACTTCGAAACAGACGAGACTGGTTCGATAGTGAATCTATCTAAGATTTATTTATTTCAATTACTATATATCTTCATGATATATTTCTTATACATTCCTTCCCTATACTTTCTTTCTTAATTAGTTTGTAACAATCTCTTAGTTATCAATATAGGAAGAATAAAAAACCCGAGGTTTCTTGATACTTTGTGCAATACGCGTACTAGCCTCACCTATATATTGATTGGCTTGATAGAGTGTAGGCACCGCTCTGTTTAAACCGCAGTGCATTATTTCTAGTCTCGAGTTGATAAGCTTTACACAGGTGGACAAGAGAATTCTTTCTTTTGCATGTGGAATGCAATTAATATAAGATCTTAATGAAACACACACCGAAGGGGAGCGTGTCCTCTGCAATAAACTGCTTGACAACCGATCTTGTTGTACGATTTTTCCTGTTTGTAAGCCAATTTATTTTTAATCGATGTTTTTATGGCTGAGAGGTGTTCAAGATTCGCGGGGGCTTACTGAAGCTGATCTGAAGCGATGATTTCGAGCTTCTTCATTCCATATGCTCGGAATCCTAAATTCATGCCGTATAATTTGTACCCACTCTTACCTTTTGGTGTGTCTGAAACGAGATTAAATAAAAATAAGTTAATATGTAGGTACTAAAGGAAATATTACTGAATTTCGGTAAACAGGTTTACTGAAATGTTGCTAAATGCCATTACCAAATAACAGGTAAATAAAAGATTTATTTTTGATAAACAAAAGGGTCTGAAAAACGTATTAGAATGACATCTCTCGTACCATAATATAATGCCGTAATATACTCATTTTGACACCTTTATAATACACCGGTATTAACTCCATATTTTTACTAATTTACTGCTTATTCCATTTTTCAGAAATTCACAAAATACTTAATCCTCCCTTTTATTCCCTTACATGATCCAAATGATTGATGCACCATAACATTTTCGGAAAATTAAACTTTTAAACAACAGTACGCCACGATTTAAATAATATTATAGTGTTTTGAATAATGTACCAAAATCTACACTCTTGTTACAAATATAACGAACAAAATCTTAATTAAAAAAAACCTTTGTATTAAAATCCCATTTTTTCAATCCTTTGTTTAACGATAATCGTTCAATGTATAGTTCACAGTATTAGTATTGAATATATGAGTATAATAAATGAGTTTTCAATAAACAATCTTATAAATTATTTGTAAAAATCAACAAAAAAAAACGCTTAAATTAGGACAATTTCCTTTTAAAAAAATCTCGATATATTATTACACCTATATGCGTCTCTTCTCAGATCAAATATGCCGCCTTATTGAAAAGATTTCAAAACGATAATGTAACGTAGTTGAGAACAAGAAACAATCATCCGGTAGGTACATTCTTACACGAGTAAGTCGAGGATGTATGGTTGAACACGGTGACACTTTTGTATGAAATAATACTAAAAATACTCGTGAGTATCACACCTGGATGGGTCCACATTCTGGACACGCCACTGTATGGTCGCATGGCAGCGTGCTGTATTGACATTCCGGGTGATCTGTTTCTGCGATCTTCAGGTCTACTTTTCTCATCTCTTCATGTAATATTATTATCCAGAGGTTTGCTGCTATCCGGTTTATTTTTAATACCCAAGTTTTCTTATAAATTAACTGATGTATTTAAAATATTATATTATTATCCAGAGTTTTGCTGCCATCCGGTTTATTTTTAATACACAAGTTTTCTTATAAATTTATTTAAAATATAAAATTATTATTTAGAGTTTTGCTGCTATCTGGTTTATTTTTAATGCATAAAGTTTTCTTATAATTAACCTGATGTATTTAAAATAGTATATAATATTACTATCCAGAGTTTTGCTGCTATCCGGTTTATTTTTAATACACAAGTTTTCTTGTAAGTGAACTGACGTATTATACCTACATATATTATAAATATATGTGGCGAATGTGAGCGAGAGAACAGAACGAGGACGGCCGAAAAAGAGTTGCCACGGTCATATCAATCAGAACCTTATATCTGGTGGTATCAAAAGTCTGCGTAGTCGGAGGGCACGTGTGACTAGATGTATACATGTATGGATGTGAAGGAGTGTATGTCAGGACAGAAGAGTGTGGCGTTCCATCTTCTCTGCCTACCCCTGCGGGGGAACTGCGTTGTGGTAGTGGTAGTTATGTGTTATTATGATTAATCTAAGATTGTGAAAGGTCAGGTTAGGAGTCGAAACAATCGGCGAGTATGTATGAGGAGATACATGAATGTGGAAGAGGCGAAGAATGTTTTTTTAAAGACAGAGTGATGTGGCGTTCTATTCTCTCTGCCTACCCTTGCGGAAAAGCAGCGTGATGGTTAGTTAGTTAGTTTGTCCAAGATTGTCAATCTTTGGAATTTGCGAGTACGGAATTGATACGAATTTATGGCAATATTTCGGATCGTGAGTTACACATCGACTTATGGTACTGCAAAAGTTGCTGCGTACCTACATTGTTAGTTTTCAAGTCGCCCTTAAATCTGACAAAGCCGAGACGTGAATCCAGTGCGCCGAGTGCCGAGTGCCCGCGGCCAGGCGTGGAGAGGCGGAGTTCTCAGGGCGTTAAATTTGTTTCAACACGATCATACTTTGCATACGCGAGACAAGTTACCTGTCCGCGGCGAGTTAGGGAAACGCTATGGACATGTTGACTCTTCTCACATACTCGTACACTATACACGCATGATTCAACATAGGAGTGAACATACTATTTCCACCTTTACTTGTGAGATATCTACTGTTCTTGCTGTTTGCTATTCGAAAAGCATTATATAAACATACGAGTATAATATGTTATAATATGAAAATTTGTGTTATTAATGATATTGTTTTCCCATGATTATTATTATGAATGATTATATTTTTCCAGATACTTTTAACGCTTCTAAAGTTTAACGTAAAATACATTGAAAATTCTCATATCAGAATTTAACTCAATTTAATAAGCAAATTACATCATGATTGGATTAGTTTTTTAATTTATTGTTTTGGCATTCACTTTGTGGTAAAACATGATAAAATTTGATATTAAAAACGCTTGTTTTTTTAGTTGAGTTTATTTGATTATAACGACTAGTTTCGGAAGGTATGCTCCTATCTTCAGGTCTAAATATAAACTATATAACGGAATAGTCAGAGAGAATAGAACACAACATCACTCTGTCTTGTAAACAATCCTCGCCCTTTCTACATTCATGCATCTCTACCATGTATTTTTCTCCAGCGTATTTTAAATATTGTATATCAGTCTTTTGGAATATGTACAATTAAAAAAATATCACAAATGTTTTCAATTCGTTATTTTAGGATAAATATGATAATTTTTAAATGATTTTTTTTTACTTATTTATTTATTTGGCGTTTAATTTGTTGAACTCCATTTTAGTTTATGTATTTATTTTTATTCACACAGATTTTTTGAGTCTACTAAGTTGTATTTTATTAACAAAAACACATAAAAAAATAATATCGTGACACTTGTTTCACCTAGTTATGGCATTTTCAAACGAATGTGAAGATCAAATGGACTGACGGTCCTTATTGACGGTGCACATGTTAAAACTGTCACTTACAATTGTATAGCTACATAAGGACCGTCAGTCCATTTGATATTCACATTCTTTTGAAAATGCCATAACTAGGCAAAACAATTGTCACAATATACATTTTTTATATGTTTTTTGTTTTTTTTTTTGTTAGTAGAATACAACTTAGTAGACTCAAAAAATCTGTGTTTGATTTAGAATTAAAACATAGATTTTTTTACTTATAAATTTTATCTTGATACATTTTTTCGATTCTGGCTCTAGTGTATTCATAGTTTGTAGTTAAACTTGTTGATCTAGTTATCTAGTTAATCTGGTCAGATGTAAAACAATAAACTGGTAATGTAATTATTGTCCATTTAACCAGTTTGGTCATAAACAGAGTGAGCATATTGGACCCGGAATAAAACACGTTCTTCCATTCCTACATTCAAATGAATGAATGGGGTATTAAGTTCAAAATATAAAGCAACTCATTTATCGAGCAGTTAAATTTAAACTAAAAGGTTGCTTTTTTACATCTTGTTAGTGGATAGCTTTGTCGCGTTGTTTATAACCAATTTTGAAATATGTAGGAGTATATCGCTCACTCCTTTCAACAACGTCATTTATCAAAAACTTATTTTTTCAGGAGATCGTTTTTAAAGTTTAAAAACAGAATAAAATGTATTAAAAATAAATATCAAGCCACTTATTGATCTTTTTACTGTGCAACAAATCTTTTTAGGTAAAACCTGAATGTTTTTTCTCCGATTGAAAAATATTTAATAAATTTAAAATAATTAAGCTATACCTTTACTTCAAAATACAAAAACAACACTCTCTGCCCTATAGCGGGTAAATATTAAGTTTAAAATGTGCCGCTTTTGGTGGGATATAGTACATTTTCTGGGCATTCCGAAAACATGCACAGCTGAAAATTGACGATTTTTGATATTTGAAGTTGTTGAAAGGAGTTAGCGATATATACCTACCTATGTTAATTAGTAAACAGTGATGCATACCTACAAGAAGCCAAATAAAGAACAGCCATATTTCCTATTCCACGTAACATCATTAAATCTAGTATGTCGATCAAATCCAAAGATGAGATAAATATTACACTTACTCGTACATTACAAATGCAATGTTGAAAGAAAATTGATGGCCGTCATTAACATACAGCGAACACTGGAAATATAATGTAGGAAATGAAATGTAACAATTTATTATTGAATTAAATTCTGTTTTTATGCGTGTCCCTAATGCGGCTGTTTAAATTCTAAATAGCCGTCATGAATATCGGTGTATCGTCCTTTGGTTCTGTGAGGGAAATATTGAATTCATTAACACCCGCCCTGAATTATTGGGGTCCTTGCTGTAATGTAGGAGTAGACTATATGAATGACCTTTTTTATTTGAGGACAGACCCCAACATGTCATTTTATCTCTCTCCAATCTGTACGCACGCGAGTATGGGTATCTTTTATTATAATATAATCCACGACCATTATACAAAGGTGTTGTAAGAAGGGGACGTAAACAAATGAACTTTGAAATCCTAAATGAATACATTGCAACAAACGCATCAGGTGTAAATTTCTCAGATGCCTAAATCCATCATTATTTTTTACTTCCGAGTAGAATCCCATGAAATACGTGATATGCCCAGTGTCTTCATTTTTTTTAAACCGTCATCCGTACCCGATGCATAGAGCATTGCATCATATAATTGCAGTGTTATCTTGATCGTTAACACGTGAAGGAAATGTGATTAGCTCTCCGCTTCAGGAACTAGTCCAGCGAAATATTTAATAAATATTAGAGTCAAAAAATCACTTATATTTATTTGAACCCCCCCTGAGAATCGAACTCGGGACCTCCAGTACGGTAGCCGAGCGTGCTGACTATTACACCAAGAAGGCGGACAAAATTATTAGTATAATATAAATGTTACGCATCTTACGAGATCGTTCGATTTATTTCATCATTTTTTCTGTAGTTTTAAGATATCACCTAAAAACATCAATTTCTTGTTTTTTCATATAATATTGTCTAAAATAATAGATTTTATCTAGTTTTGTTAAAAAGAAGCACTGTTTTAGCATTTCACAATTCTTTAATTTTTCATTTGTTTTATATGTTTATTATATAAATAAAAGCTTCTGAGGATATATTTTCAATAACGCTCGTGTAAGGCGGCAACGTTTGTTTTCATTTAACGACGGAAAAGCAAATAGGAATCATAAACCAAATGTTATCGATTTCAGCAAAACGCGACGAAAAAGGGTTGGGATCGGAGGAGTTCCAAAAATTTAAATTTATTTTTATGATGGCGTCCATTTGACAGTACACGCTTTTTTATTGGCCTGGAGAAGAGAACCACATGTGTGCGAGAGAGAGAGACCTACACACATAGGTGTAATGAAGGAACAAACCGGTCACTTTGTCAGACACAATATATATTTATATTTCTCGGGGAGATCAAACCGACCATTATTTATGCATGTAATAGACGCATTAGATAAGGTTTTGTTTATAACTGGATGTAGGTTTCCATAGGCGGAAGGTTTGTGTATCTCGGTAATTACGGGTTTTATTCGTTCCTTAGGTTTGAACTGGTTCGTTTTTATTTATCCTCAGGGCACAATAAATTTTCATTATATTTGAAATCGACACCTTTTAAAATGACAAATAAAAGACTGGAATATTTTGGTATCCTTGTTTAAAATAATCCATTTCAATTCGGTGATATTCAGTTTTTAGTAGTTTTAGAAATTAAGAATTGTGGAATAATTTACCTAAAGTTTGTTCCAATGGACAAGACATCTATCGATTTACTTGTCAAAATGCAATTATCTTCGAATTCTGTCCTTTTATAATTTTAAAATACTTATGTACCTACACGACAATAGCACGAACATCTACAAAATATGTTATGTTTAACTTGATGCATTTTTTACTGTCTCTAAACTATTACCAGAATGATCTCGTTGTTTTTCATTGGCAAATATATGACTAATCCTTTTTTTAAATCTTAAAATGATGCAGGTAATAAATTTTATAAAAAATTATCAAAAAATACATTTGTTATTTTATACATTTTCTTTAACGATTAAACGCACTGAATTATAGACACAAATATCTCTCGAAATATATACGTAATTAAAAAATACTCTTAAATATTTCGGGAGATTTTAAAACTATCAGCTACATTGATATTACATATGTTGCTTGTTATATTCAGAGACTGTTTATCGCTCCATGGTCTCTCAACATTCATTTCTAATATGCTGGGTTCGATTCCCCACTTACGTAAATTGAAAATGCGTTACTTCTACTCTCTTATTATCATAATAATATTTTTTGCGATAACATTATTCACTCATTGTAATAATTCCGGATATAATTTTTTACCCTTTACAAGCAGTAATCTTATGAACCTATCACTAACGCAAAAAAACCCTTCTTGTTACAATATTATGACAGGAAAATGCGCCGACATAGACCTAACATTATCCTTCTGTCTCTGTTCGGTTTCCATAGACAAAGTGCAAGCGGGAAAAGGAAGCGAATACATAGTGGTCGGTTTATACAGTTTATAGACTAAGCTCGTGACGTCAGAGGTGCGTACTTAATCCGTGTGAGTTATGCGCCTGAGAGAGTAAATGATTTAAGCTCGCTATTACGCATGCTAGACCTAACAGCGACAATATGCCATTACAAAGTATTTTAGCGAGCTTGTGTCTGTATCCCAAGTCTTCACGGGACACCGCGCAGCTCTATTGTAAATTATTGTAACCAATCCAAGCAATGTTGGTGTTGATAGTCTCTTCTATATTAGAATTAAATTTTCTCATTTCATTTCACACTTTGAGATGAACTTTCATCCCTCTGTCACTAGTATATTGCTGACCTGATAATTTCGGATTCAGCGTTTCTAACATTCTTCGAATTACGATTTTTTATCTTATTTTTACATTTTATGTTTGTATAAACATCAAGCATATAAGCTTTATTTTGACAAAAGTTAGAAATATATTGCTTCCTTCTATTTTTTAAACCGAATAACTTCTCACTCCTCTACAGTATTGTAACGATTTTTAACTCGTAAAAGTTCCACCAAATTAATAATTTTAAATCTTCAAATCATTTATCAAAATAAAAATAAGCGATTATCATTAATGAAATAAATATGTGTTTGTTTATCATTATTGCTAAGTAGATAACACTTTTATTCTCTTCTACAGTGTATTGTTCACAGCGTTTGCTACCGTAATGAAGGTCATGGATCAAAATAAACAAATAATAAATATTAAAAAAGTCAAAATAAATAAATAGAAAGTTTTACACTGCAAACTATACTTTTTTGATTCAATCTATTCATATCAAATAAATATTATTGATTTTTCACCCTGAACTGGTACCTGAAGTTCAAAATTCACGTAATTAACGATCTCGATAATACACCGTCCATATGATGCAGTGCCCTATGCACCAATTGTTGCGGATAAGGATCAAGAAAAATATCATTTCTAGTGATCTCCATACCAAAAAGCTCTTTAATTTTTTTTGCCACCATTTTATTTCAGAAAAGAGATGTATATATATGTGTTCATATATACGAATACAATGGTGTTGTCAATACGTAGGTACCTACATAAAATTGTAAAAACAAATTATGAGATGAATTATATACATGTGTAATACATATAACTATTGTGGTTGGGTTTTATTGAATCGATGCTCCCTATTATGATAATTGCGACCCAGTCCCCACTTTTTTAATGTTAATAAAATTTATCAAATGGGTGGGTACATATTTTCTCTTAATCTCTTCATTTTACAGAATGGTATAAATCAAAATAAATAGACTGGTGATTTTAAAAGGGGGAATGTGAGGTACAATAAGGTAATATTTTTTTACATGTCGATACCTACCTACCAAATTACCAAGTACATTCTCTTCAAATACATTTTGTTGGAGCTTCATCAAGATATATGTATAAAATTATAAATAATAATAAGTTACAGTTCAAATACAAGTAAGTATAGTAATAAAACAATTGTAATAAAAAAAAATTAGAAACGTCAAATAATTACTCGGGCAAAAAATTATAGAAATAGATGGAAATAAAGAAAAGAATTCTGATTCTAACTAACAAACTAACTAACTAACCATCACGCCGCTTCCCCGCAGGGGTAGGCAGAGAGAATCGAACGCCACACCACTCTGTCTTTGCAAACATTCTTTGCCTCTTCTACATTCATGCATCTCCTCATACATACCCGACGATTATTACGACTCCTGACCCGGCCGCTTTCAAGTATTTGACATACCTGATTGTGCCGAGTTTTCCTCGGTCGTCCTCTGCTTCTTTTTCCAACTACATTCGCCTCATAAATTTATTTAACCGTTCTTTCTTCACTCATACGCTCCACATGTCCAAACCATCTCAACACACCTTTCTTAATTTTATCGATAATGCTTTAGAAATAAAAATATAAATACTAAATTTTTATTTTTATTTCTAAAGCATTAATTTTAAATTTTTCTAAAGCATTAATAATAAATTTTATTGATAATTCTTTAGAAATAAAAAATAATAATAATAAAAAGAAATAAAAATACATGTTATTATTATTTCTCAAATGAGACCGATTGTGTTTAAACTGAGAATATTTTGGCAGTTGTTAAATTCCTAAAAGATAATATGATATCCAATAATTCAGCATTATTTGGTATTTTCATAGGGGACATTTCTAATCATTCTTGTATTTGAGGACAAACAGAGTCGTCGCTTGTCGCCGTCATTTCGCATCAATCTATTCCCGAGTCCAGCATCCGTGAAATCCGTGCGACGACATCCAGAAACATGTCCCCGTAACACAATATGGCTACATTGTCAAATCGTGTATCTTTATGCAGAAAAAAGATAATCTCACTACCAGTCGGTATTATTACTAGGCCGATTCTGGATCGGAGGGTAGTGCTGTGTAAATAGGCGCATTGTGCCCTGATATGTCGAGGATTGTTCGGCGAAATTGCCCGGGGGTCAATTATAAAGCAGTAACGGAAAAATAATATTAGGCAATGAGTTACACACCCTTGGCCCCATTGTTGGTGCCTTTATTTACTGCTAGGAATAAAATGAATCTGATATTAAATATTAAGTTTTACATAGTGTTAAAATGTAGGGATCTATGTACATGTACATACATACGCAAGATCTACATGTTTTGAATAAAATAAAAAATTACAACATTTTGAGTGTGTCCAAATACTTGGGTCACAAAATCTGGATTATCTCCTATTACAGGAGTTATTTTCATTTTATTTTTTGATGAGATTTCATCTTCATCTTTGATGAGATGTCAATAAATAATATTTAAAAAAATTATAGGACCTTTTTTTTTTCTTTAAGTAAAATAGGTTTATTTAGACTTTAGCATTTTTTTATCTTTATTTATTGATGTCAATGAAAATGTGATCTTTATTACTATTAACTGATATTAATTGATATTGCTATCAACTTACTTATAAGCTCTGATATTAACTCCCGTAAAAAAAAATTAATATATTTTTATGACTAATAAAAAATCTTTGAAATTAAAATTCTGATTAAGCGCTGTTGGTGTGATGTCCTCAAAAATGAGGATATTTATTTATTTTTTATTATTGACAAAAAATCGGGAAAAGAAGTTTATTGGATTCTTTTTACGTATATTATTTCACTTTATTACAATTTTTTCATTGGTCTTAGCTCAGGTTCTAAATAAGATAAATATTATGACAGAGTAGGGGGAAAAACCTTAAAAGTCTGACTCAGAGATCACAACTTCAATCAACTATTTTTATAATCAATAGTAAATGTTTCATTGAATTATTTAAAAAATCCTATTAATATTTGGTGACATAATGAAATATGAGAATCAGAAAACCTCTTTCAGTTTTAATGGCGTATATTTTAGATATCTATCTATAAAAAAATCATTGAAAATAGCTAGATACCTGAAATATGAGTTGGGAAAGGAAACGACGTTTTCTCAGAAAGAATGAAACAATCGTAGAAAAGATGCATTCTCATTGCGTGATATATTGATGAATACGTATCGGTTTTGGATTTTAAAAAACCACCGTTCATTCAGAATTCGGTCGCCAACAAAAGGCCTCACGTGTAATTGGATATGTTTGTCATATGCTCGCATTATTTCATAATGGTACCCAACAAATGGCGCACATAATTGCTTGAATGACATAAGTAAGGAGCCGACCACAATGAACCTCAGCTGAAGCGAGTTATTAAATATGTTTGAACAAGAAACGTACACCACTCAAAACTCAAACCCTCCCGCCCTATCATATTGTCGGGACATTTTTATTAAGGTATGTCAACCTATTTTCGAGGACATTTTGAACAATACTACAGTGTGTTGAGAAACATATTTGTATTTATTCTTACAAGTAAATATACATACATGTATGTACATATATGTTAATAAATACATGAGTATATAAATAATAATAATAAACCCCTTATCCGCACCCCAATGGTGCATAGGGCACTGTGTCATATAAACGCAGTGTTATCTTGATCGTTTACACATGAAGGAAGGGTGATCAGCCCTCCGCTTCAGGTACCAGTCCATGGTAATATTGAATGAATATTACAGTGAAAAAATCACTTATATTTATTTTACCCCCCCCCCCCTTGAGAATCAAACCCGGGACCTCCAGAACGGTAGCCAAGCGTGCTGACCATTACACTACGGAGGCGGACATAAATGAAAATATAAAACATACTAGAATTCGAAACATTTGGGGGTAGGTTCTTAAATATTGAAGACTTGAAATATTGATATATTTTGGATAAATCTTAAGGTACTTACTCACTGAGAATCTGTTTGTTTGAGTATTTGTCAGATTCAGTCAACTAGTTGCCATTCCAATTCTCCCGTAATAACTTCTTAAAATATCTACAGTATTTTACTACAAAGCACTTATCTGCCAGAGGTCTGTACTACAGATGATGGTAAAAAAACTTTTTATGCGTAATGTACCTACTAAATTTATGTGTTAGACTCGTCAATAACCGCTAGATAGGAAACTGAAAAATGAATTAAGATACTCAATCATTTGCTCATTACATAAATACAAGAATAATATCACATTTTTGTACTATAAATTGAGTTTTTTTTTATGTTACTGGTCTTTACTAGTCGCTCCAACTACAACTCACCTGTGAGGTGCATAATAAGCATATTACTAAAACATGATGCATACAAACGCACGGTACATTAATTACATTTATCGTAATTCCGGTTGGGTCAACCAAAAACTTTCTATCCGAAACCTTAATGCTGATCTACGATCATCATTAATTGGAGAAAAAGTTTAATAAATTTCAACCAGATTTCTACTTTACCAATATCGTTCTTATATTAAAAATTCATTCACTTTTTAGACATTTCCACTTACTTTACAACCTTAAAATCATTTACTCAGTTCTCTCCACTAAAGTGACTAAGCTCTTGTGCTTGGAGAGAGACTTACACTTATTTTTTATTGTTTATATCTGTGGTGAAGTAAGTTATTTTTTATAATTATTTTTATTGTTTTTTTTTTCATCATTATGTTTGTTTTATCACCTTTTTACATGTTCAGTTTACATATTAAATCTTGATACAAAAAAATCCTGAATATCGTAAATTGTATCGAAAAGTGAAAAAGCGCGTGTTTTGTAACTCCCTGTTGAAAGCAGGAAAGCTCCGAGTAGGTTGTGCTTTAGAAAAATTGGCGGACAGTACTCATATGATGTAAGGATAGATTGTATACTGTAAACCCTATTGGAGTGGATGACAAAGGTAAACATAATATAGATAAGTAAATAACCATGATTTTTAGACTGAAAAGGGCAATAAAAAGATCAATACAAAGTCTTACATCATACTTCTTAACATCAAAAAATGGGAAAAGAAGGTAAATGGCAGACTATCATAAAACATAAAAAAATTAGAACATTGAATAGGTGTATGGAAGAAATGATAGTTTTAATGAACCATAATTAATTCCTTAAATACCTTCAGTTTATATGATGCAGTGCCCTATGCACCATTGGGGTGCGGATAAGGGTTTGAAAAAATACCTTCAGAGATTACCCGAATGTAGTTTCAAAGATAAATTATAAATAGTATGTATGAGAAGATGCGTGAATGTGGAAGAAGCGAAGATTGTTTACAAAGAGACACTGGTGTGGCATTTTATTCTCTCTGCCTACTAGTTAGTTTTTTTTAGTTAGTAACCTGTTAGTTAGTTTTTAGTTTCAACGCTAACAGAATACTTATGTATATCTATTGTATATCGATTTGCAATACACACCTGAATATGTGTTTATAGATCAACTTATGCCACATTTAAAGCTTTATTAATTATTCATTACAATTCAGCTTCAATTATAGTATTTTTAGACGCACTGAAACGGGAAACTGCAAATATTTATTGCTTATATTAAAAACAATACAATTCATGTAAATATCCTTGAAAATTTTCAAAATAGTGGATCGAATTAGGTAATCAGAAAAAACCGACAAAATTTCCTTCGTTAATCATTCTAAACTATAATACAGTTACGGTAAAATCATGTTTTCTAGAATATTTAAAAGTTTTCATATCTAGTAAAAAAGTTTCTCGTTAAGAAATAATATCATACGATAAAAGTTATATTTGCAATTTTTTAATTGATGACAATAAATATATGGGTAAGAAAAGGTAATATAATATTTGCAGCACTGTAGGCGTTATCCGTTTGGTTGTCTGTACGTCCATCAATAGTTTTGGAGACAAATTTAAGATTTTGTTTGGATTCTCTGAAGCGTGAACACTAGAAAAGGTTGTTATTTGATTTTTTTCCTCAAAACATTGCATTCAGGCAATACCGATCGTGTATGAAACGTTTTACAAGTGGGCAATTCTACCTAACTATTGGTAATATGGTTAGTAACTATACCTATCTAAATAGTCGAGCGGTCTTTTTGAAGATTTTCGGTAAAATCGCAGGTCTTCGACATTCATTTATGAAAGATTTTGTTTCATATTTTACATTTTGTAAGGTCTTTATTACGGAATTTCAATTAGTAAGGAATGATTATTTCAGAACCGCTATTTAAAGATTACTTTCATGCTTGGTTTTGTGTGTCACTGGTGAATATCTTCATGTAAAAAGCATTTAATCAATCGATAAACGGTCATCTTTTACTTGAAATAACAAAAAGTTAATTGACAAAAATATGTGTTTAATATATTTTGATTAGGTATCACCTGAAATTATTCCTTTTAAAATGCATTTTTTCTTCTCTTCTCTGCATGTAGTATAGATAGGGTGTTGCATTTAAAAATAAAATATAAAGGGCAAATTATATAAAACATTTTTTCGTTATATATAAATATTATTACCAATACCGATGCTAATCACGTAATTAAAATACCTACCTGTGTTGAAAAAAGGTTGATTAGTTCAATGCAGAATTACTATTTGTTTTTTATACACATAATTACAGTGTTTTTAACATTATTTATTCCTAATGTTAATGACACTCATATTATTATGCTCAATTCAAACATTTTTTCGACGTAGGGAGGTTATTTAATAGTGGTATTTTTTTGTTTGTTTTATTTACACCTACCTTCGTTTAAAAAAAGATTATTGATTTCAAGAAAAGAATAACCATTTTTTAATATAAATAGTTTCAGAGTGTCTTTTAACATTACCTAAGTGCTCCACAACTTAATTCCTGATTCGTTTAACAAAAACCGTTACATAAAAAAAACTAATAGAAGAAAATATAAAATACGTAATGAAAATGAAGTATCAGAGAATAGGGGTCTGAAATGAAAAACGCCCAATTAAAATTTAATGGAATGAAAATTTTGCGACTGAAAAAACATAATGCATATTAAGTTAGGTTAGGTTAGGTTATAATTCGTTCAGCTTCATCAGTCTGAAAATCAATCCTCTTTACAGTTCATTCATTTATTTATTACTAGCAGGGTCCAGTGTAAAGAAATCGGTAAACAAAGCATTTAGTGTCTTAATTACGCACTCTAGGTAATAATAACTTCATGGGGGTGTAATGTACTTGAAAAATTAAAATCTATTGTATATCATGATCCCTTTACGTCCGGCAAATGGAACAATCGTCGCCATCAATCTGTAACGGTCATCATCGGCACATGCCACTTCATCAGGCGGTATTCCCTCAAATCCCTTTAACTACCTTATTCAGGACATTATCGGACCGATGTCCACCCACGTCCTTACGATATCTACTCCCCCATCGACCTCCGCTCACATCTGCCCGTCAATTTTGATTCATCTGCCCACATAATATCCGCACATTCTTAATAAATCAACATTCTATACGATTCCTTTGCTCTAGAAACAAAATTCGAACGTTTTTTAATAAAATTAGACCATTCTTTAATGTATGGGCGGGAAAGGTATTTCTACCAGTTCGGCAAATGAATAATGAAAAATAATTTCTTGTAAATATGTGTAAATATGCATGTATGCACTTGGACTTATATACATAACACGTAGGTACCACATGCAAATATATTTGTGTAATATTCGGCATAATAATACATATCTTACGTTTCTTAATTGTATGTAGAAATCAAGTTTACTTTTTTTTAAATTGCAACCTTTTGAGTAGATTTAAATCTTTGTTCCCAAACACTAAATTCAACATAAGTTAACAATATATAATAGGTTTATCTCAACAGAGACAAAAAAATTGTCTAGTGCATTTCATGATTCATTTTTAGATACCAATTTTTAAAATACTTGCACCTACTCATTGGTTTATATATTAAGTGCATATTTATATCGATAAATATTTACCTTCATTATATATCTACATAATTTTTTGATGATGCTGGCTATTTGCCATGAAAGCCATTTCAATCCAGAATGTCTCTCGTCTGGTTATTCTCTGAACGCATTATTATTATATATTTTGACAAATATTCAAAATGAAAAATATTTTTTATTGCACTTAACCCAAAAAGAACTGACAGAAATAAATGAAAGAATGGAGCATAACATTATTATTTTTTAAATGTCTTTGACAGATATAAGCCAGACAAGAAAGACATATTTTTGTCGTTGAATAATTGAGACATCTTTTTTTGCGAGTAAAACATTTCGAGTGTTTTGTGAATTGTCAAATATCTCTTTTTCTAACACTTTCGCAAAAATGTGCAACTGTAAAATGTACATACAATGTCCAGCTTGTTTTGTGCGACTAGAAATTGTTTGGAAATCAGCGGGATGATAAATTATCTCCGGCCACATAGGGTTCTCCGTGTCCAGTTGTCCCTTCAGAGAACGGGGTTGTAGACAGTAATAACGCCACAAAGGGACGAGGTCAAATGACGTCATTAGCCGCAGAAAGTCCCTGCTCGAGTATTCATCGGACTCGGTCTTTATAACAAAACCCCATTATATTTGGCTAAATATGATTCCTGGTTACAGGTTTACGGCACGTTCGTAAAATCCTATTATTATATTTGGCGAAATCGCCTCCATTTTGTGTAAAATTGTTTCCTTTGTTTAGTCCATTCAAGCACTAGAATGGGTGAACGGAATCACAGGATACCGCTGGTTCTAAACATTTCTTTACTCCCACCCACTCGTCTTTACTTATAACAGTACAATATGTGCTTTAATAATTTCCTTCATCATTTATTCAACGATTAATAATTTTTCGTTTAAATAGGAATATAAAGGACACAATTTTTGTTACTTTTATTATTTTTATTGAATTTTTTTACATGCTAGTACAGTAAAAAATATAATTCGAAGTAAATTGTAACATTTTTACAAAAGCACGTAATAAAATAACATAACTCGTGAAGGGAAGGATCCCTTTATGATTTTTGGAAAATAACGAAAATGGAAAAACCATGTTTTAAATAATCAAATTACAAATTGTACAAATATTATTAGCAAACTCCATCTCTAAACAACGTTGTTTTATTACATGCTATCGTAAAAATGTTATTTATTTATTATTTACGTATTAAATCTTTCAATGTACTTGTATGGAAAAAAACAGTTTAATAAATAAATTTAAAAATTGTTTCGTTAAGAACCATCACGACATGGTATTATACATATTTAGCTACTTACAAATGATATATGCGTGTATTTTATACAACAAAAAATCAGATAACCCTAAATAAGTTCGAAAAATGTTAGTTGTGTGGTTGTAAATCATGGGTAGGATGGTGAATATTACACGTGGATAAAGTGATCACTAAACCAGCCTACAACAGGTCGTAAGCCTTGTAAATATGCAGACTTCCATATTCTTCTTTATCTATGTTGAGATGTCAGTAAGTAAAAAAATAATACCAATCCAATGATTGAGAAATGTATGATCAAAATGAAGTATGAACGCGTGTTCAGTAAGCCACCTCTCGCACAATAAAAATGGCAATAATTAAGTTGAAAATACATTATAAAGTTATGGTATAGGGTTAGGGTAGGTTAGGTGCGCAAGTGGGGGTAAGAATGAGTTATGGACTGACTGCGGGGGTGGTTTCCAGGGGCGTCCCATTCAATTTTTATCACTCTCCTTATCATTCATTTGTCGAATTTTTATTTATATTCATTACATTTTAGATAGTAATAGATCTAGAGAAAATCGTGAATTTTGATTTCCTTTTAGATGTTTGTATATTTTTTTTTTGGAGAAATAAGCAAGTAAAATCATGCATTGTTTCACCATATATGAGTTTATTAAAAAATATTTGAATTTTATTTCAATTTAAAAGAAATAACCGATTTCAATAATTATCTTTTTTCTCTGAAAATCACAGCAGTGTTTTGTTCTTCACTGAACAAATAAGTTTTAACAAAATTAAACGCAAAACTTACACAAATAAGCAATTGTATATTCTGGATTTGTTATTATTTGCTGAATATACAACTAATTTAAACAACGAAGGTGTTAAAAAATATATGAAATTGTGAGAGTAGATTTTGTTATTTATAAAATGTAAAAATAAAAAAGGCAAACATAAATGAAGCAAACCAATTATTACATAATTAAAACTTTACTTATGCATTAAAGATATGTTGTTATTACCTTTTTATTATAGCAAACACTTAGGTACATTTTAATTTGAATTGTAATTAAGGCTTCGCATCGTGAACGGAGTGACATAAAAATGAACCCATTCTGATCTTTATGCAATGTAATTAATAAATAAGTGCCTAATCTTAGGTTTATTTTCGGGCGTGACGAGCCGCCCTAATGGTCAGCGAAGGCACAAGGCAGTAGCCAAGAGTGTGGGGCGCTTAAGTGCTTTACCGAATAATGATGGTTTTATGACGCGCCGGCAGATGCTCCGACACCCGCCACCCTTCCCATACAACAGGAAAAAAGGATATTTCATTTTATTTAGTGCTTCACAAAATTACCTGAATTTTGTCCAAAGAGACAATTGATTTGTGGCATGCGTGCTGTTACAAATATCACTCAAATATATATCATCCAGAATTCCTTTCAATCGCCCTTCTGTGAATCGCTTCATTTTTGCGTGCAAATAAAAAAAATACTAAACAGGTGTAACTACAATTTTTTTAAAAGTATTTTGAATATTTATACATAGGTATACCAACTCCCAATAAATCACCTCTCTCGTACATAAAATTGTGACCTAAATATCTAATGCGAAAAATCATTTTTAACTCATGTATTTCATTTTGTTTTTAGTTCTAAAAAGATGCCTGTTTTTAAATTTTTCCTGAATTAAGCTTTTAACTTTTTCTAAAAGCTTATTTTGTCATATTCGATTTTTTGCTTAGGCAATATACGCAGGACGGGATGATATTTGCTAGTCGTCTTAAAAATTGTAAGGTTAGAAGGTTTAATTGTTAGGTTGTTTTCCCTTGTTTAAAAAAACCATGGCGTTCCTATACACATTTTACCTACCTTTACTTAATCATGAATTTAAAAAACGCCCGAGATTGCATCTTACAAAATTTGTTCTACATACCTACCATACACCTACAAATTATTTTACTATTACAGTTATATCGAAAACCTAACATAAAAAAATAATTTCGTTTAAGGTATTTCTCTATTATCAAAGGCAGTATAATGTGGCATTATTTGATACTTTAAGATCTGATTTACAATGACAACATTTGCAACTGCTACCTCCAATTTCGGACGTCACGAAGTTACGCAATATTTTATAATCCTTCAAAAGCTGCTTCACAAAAGATCCAGGACCTTCTTATACATCTAGGTGGTCAGATGTTGTGTAGTAAGAATAATGATCCTTAAGTAAAACGTGAGGTTTCTATGGATGATCTAGTATTGTGCACGCGTGGTCGCCAGGACATGTGTTAGTTATGACCGTTTCTCTTTATGCTGTCCTGTTATTATTTATGACCTAAATCCTTCCGATTGTCACGTAAAACTTTTTTTCAGAGATTAAGTAACGAATATTTTAGTTTCCTGGAGTTAGTGTGTAGAAAAAACGAGTAGGTAATATGTTTATAAATATGTATTACAGAATGAAACTTACCCATAAGTTTGCATATCTATATATGTAGGTACATACGCTACCTTTACTTAGTTACGAAACACATCAATATATCCCAATTACAAAACAAAATTTAATATTTATTTTAAAATAAAGGTGTGATTGTATTACATACTCAATTTCTAACGAAAAATAGAGGATATTTCGTAGGTAGGATAGTAAACTAACTAAGAAACTAACCATCACAGTTTTTTCCCGAGGTAATCATAAAGAATAGAACGCCACGCCACACCACTCTGTCTTGGGAAACATTTTTCGCCTTTTCCAATGAGTACGAGGAGAGCATGTAGGATAGTAAGAATGGAATATATAAAATTCAGGTCATATTTCTATAATAATAATATAATGTAATCAAATTTAAAATAAATTATGCGACATAATTGAAAACATTTTTGTAAAAAGCGTTTTTTTATAATACGCTGTAGTCATTCTGATGATCTCGATAAATTTAGTCTAGGTACATATCAATAAGAAACCAGTCTAGTTAGCATAATTCAATATACAGCAGTAAGTTTATTATAATTTATTTTACATAAAATATAAGAATGCAGCATTGTAGTATTGAAGATTTAATGATCACCATTTTAAACTAAATCCATTTTGGTAAGGTAAATAGATGACATAACTTGTATCATTTTAAATGTTTATTTCGTAGTTTCGTTAAACCCGGCTATGGCTGGGTAATGCAAAGATGGGCATCGTCCAGTCAGCTAGGTCATATATCTGATTGATTGATGTGCAGTAGGTATGGTAGGTACAACGTTCCCCGGTTCGACTAATGATAATATGCAAATCATATTACTGAATCCAACGCGATTCTATGTGCTGTACTTGCTTATCGGGACACTTCTTCTTAGAACAAATGAACGCTGAACGTTTTATTGGTCATTATAATGAAATATATCCATTAATTATATCTATAATAAGATCGAGGACAAAGAATTTAAATATATAACGTTGTAATATCGACAGACTATCTATGTATGTATATAAATAAAAACGTACATTAACAACATTTTGAGTGTGTCAAAATACTTGTTCACAATTCTGGATTATCTCCAATTAGGAGTTATTTTTTACAAGATTTTTTTTGTCTGGGCATTTACGGGCCTTGCCACCGTCATAGGCTGGTTTAAGTGATCACTTTACACACTTATAACATTCACCAATTCTACCCATGATTGACAACCACACTACTCAAATTCATAATAAAAGCTTCTTTCGTCCCACCATACAAGTCTCTAGTGATATTCTAGTGAAGTCAAACACCATGTTTCGAGTTTAATCTATATATCGAAAAGTTCCACGAATTTGAGTAGTGTGATTGTCAATCATGGGTAGAATTGGTAAATGTTGTAAGTGTGTAAAGTGATCTCTTAAACCCACCTATGACGGTCGTAAGCCCTTTAAATACCCAGCCTTCCATACCTTTCTTCATCTACATATGTTGTGACATCAAAAATATATGTTTATAAAACATCTTTGATCTTCCTGTCATTTTATAAACTAAGCTAAACTAAACTAAAACTATGTTCATATGTAAGATGTATGTACAATACCTAAAGAGTTTTTAGTTATGTTTGTATAATATATTATAGAATACCAAAATATTACCATTGTCGATGAAATCAATTATTATGAATTTAATTGACTTTTTCGCCCATCATCATAAATATAAACAGGTTTAACAAATAATTATTTAAATTCTTCTCCATGTTTAATATAATCTAAGGCAATCTATAAATCTTAATTAATGAGTCGAAACAGAAAAGTTATTATGACAGCCTTATCGTTATAAGAATGCTGATAAAATCCTACTACATATTTATTCGCAAAAGTAGATAACTATACAGAGAGAAAAAAATTGCCCAATCAACCAATATATTTTATACAAATGTCAATTTTCAAAAATCGATATTGATTCCTTATGATAACTATGTATTTATCTATGATATTTTCATCTTTTCTGCAGTGGTCAACCATTTTAAAGAGTAGTTTTATTTGTTTGATAATTAAATCTTAAATTTGCTAGTAAATCATACGTATATGATTTCACTAATTGATTCTGCAGTCACTTTGTAGTAATATCTATTCATTTCAACTTAAAATTTACTTGGTAAATACCACTATTAATTAAACAATAGTAGTATTTACCGAGTAGAACTTAAATTAAAAAATAAATCGTGTCGGTAATATACGAAAATAAAAATCTTAAAACTAACCTCTGGGGTTAAATAACAATTGAGAATAAAAAAAAACTAACAAACTCAAATTATTTATATCATATTTGCATTTCTTTATGTTATAAATATGTACATATAATAACATAATGTAAGTATAATTATTATTCGTTTTTAGTATGCAGTATCTACTGTATAATATATCAAATGTAATACCAAGTAGTTTCAAAACATTTTCTCGATATTATAATTTCTAATGTCCTTATCTCTTAGTGAATCCATGTATTGAAGATGAATAATTTTGACACTAAACACATGCAGTATTCAAAACTATTATTCTATCACATAAGGTCAACTAACTTATGGATGTTTGTAATCATAGAACATTAAAATATTCAATTTTCCAATGTTATCTAAACTGAAATGAATATTTCAGGCGAGGCAGGGACAAAGAGAATGAGCTAGTGAATTGATCATATATTTTTCATCATTATTATGAAATGGGCGTATTTTATTAGGTGTTTTGAACTTACACTGCAACGAATGCACATGAGTATGTCTTTTATCAAAGTAACATTACAAAACAAATCTGGGTAATAATATAAATATAACGAAAAATTAGTACGGATACTAATAAATAAGATCTTTTAAATTTTATAATTTAATGCTCTCGATGAATTTAAATTTTGCGTTCACTGAGTGAATTATAATATCATAAATTATTAAATAGGAATTACGAACTAATCATTATGTTACCTAATATTACTCATTAGATAGTCAAATTCTCAATATTACAAAGGACTAAAAAATAAATATATTCTGAATATCAATTTAATAGGTTAATTTGTTTGCAAATTCATTAACTATTCAGGTCAACGATCCTTGTTTACGATTACGTACATTCCGAAAATTATGTTCATATGTTATATTAGATACGTATTTCAATTATGTTTATTAGCTTAATTGAGTAGAAACTTAATGTTGAAGACTTAGAAGTAGGTATTGCATATTTAAATGTATTGCAAGTACCTTAAAAAAAATTACTAAAACCTCTAATCTAGGTCTTCAAAATTATTCAAAAATCAAATCGATTTAAAAAAATATATATTAGTCACTAATCTCGATTATCTGAAATTTATTTTCCATCTTTCCACGAAGGGATTAAGATAGGTATTTTATAGATTTAATTACCGAAAATAGTGTGAAGGATGAATATATTTTTTAAATAAACATTTTTGTAGCATTTTTAAGACATTGCAAAATACCGATAATATAATGAATTAATACAGGACTCATTTATCTTCTTATCTTCACCCTATGAGGTAATAAATAACCCTGTGTAATTATTTATTAATTTAAAATCGTCGTGGTGTTAAATACTGCCGACTCCGTTCAGAGTAGATAACAAATACTGTAGATGATATTACACAGGATCACGTTTAGGTATACCATACATAGTATGTATGTTTCATAGATATGTTCAACGTACACGTAGGTACACTTCGCCTTCGGGAACATCGCAAGGAAAGGCAAGGTAGGTAATAGATTAGGTCGAGTGTATGGCGTACCGTCGTTTTTTGTTGAATTGAATATGCAATTCCCTCCCAGACGTTTAACATTTCTATGTAAAGTCATTTCTCAGTCGGAGAATCCAATGTAAATGTAGATAGATGTACAAAACGTGTATTAAATACCATTATTTTATTCTTGTCTGTCTAAACCTCGGGTTCCCAACCTTTTTTCGTCTTGCATCCCCATTCAGAAATTTCTCGTACATGAGGGGAAGGAAATTGCCGAAATGTCCCCTGATAGAGAGGAGGAGGAATACAAACAAATTGCCTAGCGTCCAAGTGACTCGAAAATCTAATTGCGGCTTATGCAACACCGCTTATCGTGACCCTACTAAGGCTTCAACTTTATAAGTTTTATAGCCTATATCTACTATTGAATGGATTTACTATTTATGTTTAGAGTAACTATATTTTTTTTATAATTCATGAGTAAAAATTCTCATATTGCCCACATCTCTTATGTCTACTGGGCCCTTTAGTACCCTCTAGAAGAATTCTCTAACACCTTTTGGGCTATTGTACCTCTATTGTTGGGAATCACTGGCCTAAACATAGTCTGAAATTATTGAATATTTAATAACACCAATATTCAATAATATTTGTGTTATTTGTAAATTACACTTCGTAGAATATTTATAGTAAATTATAAATATATTTACTTGCTATTTTTTTAATATTTACAACAAAACTGAGTTTATAGACCCAATAACTATTTCGGTGATCCCTAAAATTTTATTTAAAAAATATAAACTTATACAATGTTAAAAACATTTTATTCAAAGGCATAATGTTATCATATAGAAAATACAAATTACTGATTTTCAATACGTGACATTAACATACATATATGTCTCATTCACAATATTTTTGCACCGTGTTGATCCTAGTTGTCTGTCTACACAAGCTTTCACTTACGACATTTTTGTATTAAATGTCTTCCAAGACAGTATTCCCTTTGGATGTGTGCATATTACACTAACTTTTTTGCAATAGTTTTATTCGTGGGTCACACGTGTTCCAACATTTTTTTTTAAATCATTGCATCATAAATGCGACATCTGTTATTATTATTTTTATTGGATAGTCTGTAACATATTTACTGTACCAAAAATAATCCTTAATCCTACAAATTTCTTCAGACAAATCTCAAATTACTGCGTTTGCTAGTGTAGTAGATAACGTAGTCTCTATTGGAAAATTGATCAAAGCAAAATGATACATAATCACTTAGATTACACACAAAATTGGGAGCCTCATAATAAGTGCTTGTAATAATAATTGAAGGCGACATTTATGTATGTATGTTTTAAAAATATACAAGTTTTTTTTTTTTAATAATTAAAAAAAGTTTTTTTTTTATATTTACCTACAACTGTTACCCAAAATGAAGATATCAGGTTCTGTATTTCAAGCGATGACAATTTGTATACATTTTGATTTCAAGGGCTGGTTTTTTGTTATCATAATAGGCGATGGATAGATGATAATATTTGTCCGCGTTAGGTGCATGTTCCGTGAAGCCAGAAGCGCACGCGTCCTTCGTTATATCCGTTATTCTCGTGTTCCAGTGTTAATCATTGACAATGCGCCGATTCACCTTTTTATATTTTTATCCAATTTTTCATTACTTTTAATTTTTGCTTATTTTTTCCGATTAACTTAATTAATTATATGGATACAGTTGTACTTGCGTACTATTTACTTATATTTTACGATGGTGTGCCAATATAATTTTTTTGCTTTCTTTGAGACGAACACTAATTTCTATTATACGAAGTGTTTTTCTCAAATTTATCTCTCAAAATACCGATTTATATATCCACTAATTCCACCAATCAAATATTTAGTTTCCAATATGATAGCAATACGAGTTAACGATTCATACCCAAAAAATTATAGTCATATAGCAACCATAGTAACCATAGTAAAGAATTTCAGAAATTCCCGAATTACGAATGTGTAATGGCAAACTTTGAATTGAATTTTTCGAAAATTACTTCAATAAAAATTAATTCAAGGACCAGTCCAGGGTAATATTAAATATATTAGCGTGTAAATTCACTAGTATTTATTATCACCCCCCCCCCTGGGAATTGAATCCGGGCCCTCCAGCACGGTAGTTAAACACGCTAACCATTACACCACGGAGGCGAACAAATATATACCGAATAATAATGTAGGTACACATTCTAATCACAGTGTGAAAAAATAAACTTTTTGTTATTATTATATATTTAAAGTCAAGTACATATTTATGAATAATATTTTTTGAAATCTCAACATAGATGAAGAAGAATATGGAAGTCTAAGCATGTACGGGGCTTACCACCATCATAGGCTGGTTCATATTCTTCTTCGTATATGTTGAGATGTATTTTTTTTAATAACCCCTAAGTGGAGATAATCTAGATTTGTGAATAAGTGTTTGGACACACTCAAAATATTGCAAGTGTTTTTGCTGGTGGTATTTTATTGATTTCGAAAGCACAATCGACGCAGTGCTCCAAGCGCGAGGTGTCAACAGTTCGTTATTTAATTTAGTGAGTAGAAACCATATGTCGGGCGTAACGCGATACCAGCCCTCTGCGCTGCACACTGCATCCCCCGCGACTCTACGATCATCGACACCCGTCAACTGCCATCGCGCTCGGTCACTAGTCACTAGTGACGTCACGTCTTCCGACAATCCACAGTGACATCCGACTTCTGACTTGGTCTAATTGCAGCTATCACTGTATATCCGCTCTCAATAACAATATTTAGGTAGCGCTATATCCTGTACCGTTATAGCTTGTCCGCCTCCGTGGTGTAATGGTTAGCGTGTTTAGCTCCCGTGCTGGAGGTCTCGGGTTCGATTCCCGGGGGGAGGGAGTGAAAATAAATTTGGGTGATTTTACAAACTTATATTTTTTTGGTATTATCCTGGACTGGTCCCTGAAGCGCAGGAGTGATCACCTTGCCTTTATCAAGATAACACTGCGTCAATACGATGCAGTACCCTATGCACCATTGGGTGCGGATAAGGGTTACAAGATGATATCCTGTCCACAAATGTTTGAATAACTGAGCATAGGGCACCGTATCGAATTCTTGGATCTCTAGAATTGTAGTATATTTGATGAAACACAAATGAAGTTTGTTGAAGAGCTCTTTATTCTAAATGAATTAAATTACTTCTATTTGGGAAAGGAAACGGAGAAGGGAAATCAGTTACTGTATTCAGAAGAGGAAAAGGAGTATAACAACAATGTCTAGGGCATTCAGGGTAACATATCCGTGTCTTAAGTATTTAGTGAAAATACACGATTAGATGAACATAATTGACAGAAAAAGTTTTTCATTTCATCAGTGGACCTTTATTAATACTCAAAATACGTATCGTAAAAGAAGTAAAAACACGGGTTGCATGTAGGGCTTCCACCTTTCAAAAAAGGCAGACCCGGAGATTTCGGAAAATTGCAATTTTCAATATAAAAAAAAAAATATTTTTAGAAGAATAATTTATATTAGAAATTGAATATAAATATAGTATGAAAAAGTTTACAATCTGTAGCCCGGACATATTGTATATATACTATTCAAACCCAGAGAGGTGGCAGCCCTAGTTGCATGGCTATTATGAGACATTGCGTACACCGTAGTCAAAACAAAATTATTAATATACAGCCACATGGAGAAAGCAGTTTATTTTTTGCGATACCTGCAAATCCCCAAGAAGCAATAAAACTTGTGAAATATTATTTCAACATGCATTAAAATAACAAATTCCCTCTTTGATACGTGGCTCTGGGGCATAATTCTGGGAGCTAAAACCGTCCGTGTACCTTGTACCATCCCGTTTATACGCGAGTTTGCGGGACGCTTTTTCCAGCCGAATTTCTCGTCGATAATATTGCTACAAAGTCGGCTCGCGGGTGTGATGTTCCCCACTCTCCCCGGACCACACATAAATCAACCCCGATTCCTTCATTTTTTATGAAGCACCGCCGGGAAATGCGGGGCGCGATGTGGCAAGGGGTTACACACAACGCTTTAGATCCCGAGCACCGAAAGCGGGTAACAGGAATGATCTACCCATCCGGCGTTTTGCAGTAAAGTCTCCTGTGTTAAAAAAAATCTTCCCGTTTTATTATCACGTTCGCGGAGTAAGGAATTCAATCTACATTTATTACCTACAAAAATATACAGGCAGATATATGTATATCTACTCGCAACAAAGTTTGTTGTCCCGTGGTAAACGTGCTAAGGGATGATAAACTTTTTTCATCTAATTTAAGAATTAGCTAGCTAGGTAGGTAACTACACAACTATTTTTTGTCACTCTTATCTGCACCTGATGCAAATCATTTTCTTTTTTTTAATCTTATATATGTGAGTGTATGTGTATATATGTAGGCATATATTGTATTTTACATATATACATATAAAATATATAGGTAGGTACCTACCTACATTTTTCAATGTATTATTTTTTTCGTTTAAAACCATTGTCAGTTCCATTACGTACTTCAATCAGCAAAAAAATCTCTAAAATAAAGGGATATTTCGAAAAATATACCAGAATGCGAATGAGATGACATTTGTTGCTGCATACCAATCCACAGGATTTAGACCAGAGAAGATGAAAGGGATGAAAGCTTTCTCTAATAATAAATAATCATGATATTTTAAAGGCTAAAAAACATTCTTCAGATCACTCTAAAGAATTCAGGGTGCCATTGAGATCGATTGCACCGGATAAAATGACTAAATTAAAGGATTTTTTTCTTGATTAATCTTTAATAAAAATATAATTTATATTTAAAGCACTAACTTTTTGATTCTCCATTTTACAATTAAAATGTAACTTTGTTTTAAAATCACTATAAATCACTTAAGTGATTTTAAAACAAAGTTACATTTTAATTATTTATTAAAAAGGTAATTTTGCACATTCACCAACATAATGGTACTTTTCCTGTTTGAAAAGAATTGCTTGTATGTTGTTGTTTTTTTCAAATTCTTTTACAAAATTTCTTCAATCATAGCATTTTAATCGTGAAATAACTGTTTGTTTTCTTCCGATTTCTTGGATTATTAACGCAACAAATCAAATGGCATAACTACTAAAAGCACTCAAATAGCATCCATCGCTTGAGAATGGCGAGTTTCCGAGTCTATAAAGTGCCATAAAGCGTCTCACGCGACCAGAGTGAAGTTTTGCGCCAAGCCTCGCGACCCGGAATGCGACAATCCGCGCCTGAACTATTAGAAATTATTATAACAGCCCGTGTACCTTGCGCCCCCCGCCGCCCCGTTTGATTTACGGCCCCGGAAGTTCGCCCCCCGCCCTGGCCACCCCCTGGTCGCCCCCTTCCCGTCCCCTCCCCGCCCCTACCGCAACACTAAGCCCCTGGGGTCGCGACTCCATATGACGCGAGGTCCCAAATCTTACCAACTTTGCAGGAAGGATTTCCACAATCTGAAGAAATTTTCCCGTTGCGTGAGGCAGGTTCGTTTCGTGGCGTGGACGTTTGTTTGTATTAACTAATTAGGCCGCTTGACGCCTATTTAGGGTCGGTAAATTGTACTTCTTAATACCCTTATACTACCACTAAAATTTTATGGGAAAAATACCACGTTTCGGCCGATATTTATTTTTCATTCAATACGTAAGACTTAATACTTTTAATACGTAAAATAATAAAACGATTAAAACGCAATACAATAATTAAAAATAATGGTTTTATGTTACGAAAATATTTCACCATAATGAATATATGTCACGTAAATGGATATAGAAAAACATTACCAAAAGGAAAATATTGTATAACATATTACAACATTTTGGGTATTATCTTTATTAAAAATCTGGGTTTCTCCAGTTAGGAGTTATTTTTATATTTTTAACATCTCAACACAGATGAAGACGAATATAAAAGTCTAGGTATTTACAGAGCTTACGACCTAACAGAGGCTGGTTTAATTTAATTTCTACCCATGATTGAAAACCATACGACTCAATTTTTTTAAACTCGCATATTATATGAATTACATGATCGTATTTTCAGGCGCGTCCCAGTATCTGAAATAATGAATAAATAAAGATTGACTCAAATCTTTTTTTATCTACCAGTACTATTTTCATGTCATGACTGACGTCTGAGTAAGCGCTCTTGAGGTAGAATTTTAAGAAAATGGGATCATATAAATAATTCCAAATTATTATATTTATTTTAAATTAATCGTTACGGATTCGTAGCAATTATTTGATTTCTCTCAATTTAAGACAAAATACGTTCATTTAAACCCTTAACCGCTTGGAGTAGCCCCTCCCCCGCCCAGTGGCGAGTGTTTTTCCGCCAGCCCAACGAGACAATGATTTAGGGATGCTCCGAGTCCGGAATTATTGCGGGCCACTCACATTTGTGCAAGGTAAACACTGCAAATTTGCATGGCCTTATGGCGTCTGTAAACTGCCAGCCAGGAACTACCTGTGCCCTGGTCAGGGGTGGCCAACTGGTTAACAAAACTTTATAGAAAAAAAAAAAATTTAAATCAACCGAAATAGCGGACAACTTTAGGACAATTTTTGATGACTCATTCGGTAATGTCAACTTCGTACAATACCAGTGTACGAAAAACTAACTAACTAACCATTACGCCGCTCCGCAGGGGTAGGCAGAGAGAATAGAACGCCACACCAATCTGACTTCGCAAGCAATCTTCTCTTTCATGCATCTCTTCATACAAACCCGCCGAATATTCCGATTCCTGACCCGGTCATCTCATTACAATTTTTTTTATCGTTTTTATTTTCTTTCATTTTTTTCTTGTTTTTACTAGCAATTTACAAAGTTCTTTTAATATAATGAATAAATAGTACTCACCTTCTTGGATACTTTAAAGTTCTTACCTAATGAAGTTCATTTTTCAAAATCTTTAACCATATGTAGATAGGTAGGTACATATAACACATATTTACTCATAGGCACTAAGATAAATTATTGCGTTAGTGTTATTGTTTTAAAAATATATATTTTTTTTATTTCATATGACTGATATTTTTATAAATAATGCCAATGTTTGAAGACCCCTCATTTCCATTAAGTACCGGTAAATTATTTGTAACTTTGTAAATAGGTTCGTGCCTCGTTATCCGTGTAGTACCTATCTTTATACTTACATATTTTTATCTGCATATTTATATACATTCGGGCTATATAACATTGATACCTAGATACTCTTTATTTTTATTTATAAATTAAAGATACGCAGATGTTTAGGTACGTACTTAGGTACCTACCCACATTTATTTAAGAATCTCTCTATGTTTTCTTTATTATTTATACTCAAAAAAATATTAAGTTGATACAATTTTAAAACCATTTATGTATTTTTTGTTTACAACATTTTAAGTATATCCAAATACTTGTTCACAAATCTGGATTTTCTCTGCTAAGAAGTTATTTTTAAATTTTTACATTTTTACATATAAATAATTTAAAAGTCTGCGTATTTACAGGTCTTATGTCCTGCCATAGGCTGGTTAAGCGATCACTTAACACACGTACAACATTCACCATTCTACTCATGATTGACGATTATCAATTTTTTGGAACTCCGAGGTATATTGATCAATTTCACGACACAGTACCTACATATCGCTCACTCCTTTCAAGAACGTCATAAATCAAAATACTTGATTTTTCAGGAGAACGTTTTTAAAGTTTAAAAATATAACACAATGTGTTAAAAATAAATATCAAGCCACTTACTGAACTTTTTACCGTGCAACAGATCTTTTTAGGTAAAACCTGATGGTTTTTTCTCCATTTGAAAAATATATGGTTTATTTAAAAAAATAATTAAGCAATACCTTTTCTTCAAAATGCAAAAACAACACTTTTTGCCCTGGAGTGGGTAAATATTAAGTTAAAAATATGCCTCTTTTGCTGGGATATAGTACATTTTCTGGGCATTCCGAAAACATGCACAACTGAAAATTGACGAATTTTGATTTATGACGTTCTTGAAAGGAGTGAGCGATATGAGTTCACAACAGCCATCTATGTTAGATTAAGGAAAGCTTTTATTTGGCAAAGACCCTTATGTATGCAAGATACGAACGCTAAAAGAAGATATACTTTTATGGAAATTTGTCGCTCCATTGCAGTGCCTTTTGCACCATTTGGTGCAGATAAGCGAAAGAAAAGTGTAGTTAGGTAGGTGGCGTTAGGGAGGCCCTTGACAATGTTACTGAAATAGGCATTTAGTTGAAGAATGGTGCAAGCCGCACCCGCCGCGGGCATTAAAGTAAAAATAGAGGAAATTTGTGTTCTTGTAACATTAAACCCTAAATACACATCAATAAATATGTCAAAATGTTTCTCGGCGTCTATTTGCTGTTGCACGTCGCTTCGCCCGGAAAAATCTTAACAGTCTAAATATTTTGTTTCCTTTCTTAATATTTGGAAACGTGATAATTAGAGAGAAAAATAAAATTAGGTACCTATGCACCTATTTATACAAGAATGGTTACTTTCATTTACTGATTCGGCAGTCACTTTGTGGTGAATATTCATCCATTTTTATCTTACGTTTAACATGGTAAATACCACTATTTCATAAAATCTATTATGACACGTGTCTCGATACATTTCCCATAATTTTCGTATGTTTCGGTGTTTGAAAATGATCCGGAATGCATCGAAACACATGACACTATAGATTTTAAGAAATAGTGGTATTTACCAAGTAAAACTTGAATAAAATAAAATAAATAATGTTTAACCCTAGATTACCTTGAGGATATTTTTTTCTACTTGTAGCCGGAACGCAATACCTTTCCTCCATATAATTAACAATCACTGTGTCAATATGATGCAGTACCCTATGCACTATTGAGTGCGAATGAGGGTTAAAAGACGGTAACCGAGCCAAAATTATTTACTTATTTTGAATATTTGTAGGAATACTTAAGGAAACAATTATGCCTAGATAAGTCAATTGCACCTGTGGCATTTTTTTGTGGTTTTGTCTTTTTGAATGGAAAAGGTATATCGTGATAAAATATCAGAAACTTTTTTAATTTTCTCACATACCTAAGTAGATACCTCCGTACTTTTTTAAAATGAATTTAACGGAAGGGTTATTTCAAGTCTTTCACATCTATCTATGAGAATTATAAAATGAGTACTTGTACTGTTCTAATCACAAAATAACACATTTGCAATTTTTTAAAATACCTGGAACAGGACGGTATGGAAGAAAAGGGCTAATCTATGTATGTTAAGACTGATGGATTTTCTTATGGTTGTATCAACATATTTTATACATAAATTTATCAATCACGAATGTCGTTCAAAAAATATATTTCGGCCGATACCAGTAAGAAAATAGATTATGTAATTAAAACTACTAATCACCGTAAATTTGTTTGAATCTCGCGGTCAAATTCACAAGATTGAACCTAAATTTTCCGGCGCTGTGACAAAAGTGAACCCTTGAAGTGTTTGCCCTCCTTAACAACTCCAAAGTTGGGTTTAGTTGAGTTTTAAGGGTGTCTGGTAATGAAAGCTTTCAATTCGCCACCGCCGCGCGGTCCTATTATCCGTTTAGGTAATGGGAACAGCTAAATGGGCCCGTGGCCCGTGGCCCGTGCTACGAACATGTTACTCCACTACACGAACAATTCCCTTCAAGATAATCTACAATTAAAGCAATTGAGGAAATCAGTGGTTATTTATATATTTTGTGAAAAAAAATTATTTAAATAGATAAAAAAAGTCTTTTAATCGTTTCAGTGCTGAGAGATTTTCTTATATAATATATATGTACGTGCTAAAATTTCTGAAGACTTTTTTTTAAATGGTCCTATTTATTAGCTGTGTTCGAAATCAGTTTTTTTTCTCAAATATTTATTCATTTTAGCATTTCTTTCTCGATTGGTGGAAAACATATCAAAGAACTCAAATATAGTAGATTTTTTTAATAAACATATTTTTATATATTTAGAAATAAACGCAATTTGATAAAAAAAAAATCATTCACAGAATGTGTAAGGTTGTGTGAAACGGACTCGTCCTCGGAGTTTTCACTATGGATTCATATCATCCACGATTAATAAACATTCTTATTTCATCGTCACTATCACTTCTTTGAGTATAACAAAAAAAATTGGTGAAAATAATGGTTTTTACAAAAAAAATATATATTTTTCACCACAACAAAAAAAATAGTTTTTCAGTCAGTTATGTGCTTCAGATTATTGGATATGGAAGTCTTGTGGGATACAGATGACACAAATGAAGAAGATGATGGAGGAGAAAAAATAGCTAGGAAAATAGAGATACTGGTAATGACTAAGGCATTCGAGGTTGCATACCCATACTCGTACCAGCTTATGTGACATAGACACAGGTGATTGTACGAGTACTATGAAGATTTTCGTGTAACGTATACCTATGCTGATTTCTTTATATTACAATTATTGATCAGTCATCTAGCTATGTAAGTAGATGTGTAGGTAGGTTTGTACGAGTGTAACCGAGTAGGCAGGTCGGTAGGTGCCTACCGAACTCGGAACATAATATCAGTCGACAATATTAATTTGATTTGTCACAGACCCATAAATAATCAGCCTGTACCATAAAGCAATCACAGAGTGAAATTTATTACGAGCGATAAATTTGAAATTGGAACCGTCGCGCACGCCGGCGGCGCAGGGTTAATATGAAAGGGGGCGACGCTTATTAATGCCGCGGTTATGAAAATGTAAATATGCTCCGCCCCGAATATGGAAAGGGGCGGGGGTTATGATTGGCGGGCGAGTGGAATGGACAATGTTTGATTTATGATTGGTCGAGGCCCCGCCCGCTGTCATAACCGGCGCGGGGGCGGGTGGGGTGCAGGGCGGCGGGCGGCGGCGCGGCGCGGGGGCGGCTGCGCGGGCCCCTTCAGTCGCGGCGCGGAGACCAACGCGGCCGGCCGCTGTTCCCTGCTCGACGCCGTGCGGACAGGACGTATCCCTATTGTCATACGACACAAACAATTCCTAACGCGAGATAAAAATATACTCTACCTGTACGATATACGACACACGACAGGCGAACAAAACATCAGTTACGAACGAATGTATCTCAATCATTCTATACGACCGCGATTTTAAAAACAATTTTTCACATTTTATTTCGCTCGTTTTGTACCGATGCATTTTTTGGCGAAAAAGTTTAGTGCTTCTTAGAACTTATTCGTATTTTTATTTGTTCGTCTAGTCTCGTCGGCATGGACTTAGTGAGTTTTGAAGTATGCGGAGAGTGGTATTTTAATGTTGATATGTGTTGAACGTTTCCATGTTGTAAATATTGAATTGTAGTTCAAAATGATACAATTCGGGACAATAAAGTATGGAATACAGTTTAGAGCCAGCAGTAAAGATAAACCCAAACATCACAGGGGTAAGTCTACTATAAATTACATCATTCCGACACATTCATTACATTCCAGTGATTTATTTATGTGTTAGACAATAATAATAAAAAATTAAAAACATAAATATATAATTTATAACTACTTATCAGGTATATTCAATTTATAGACAGCGAAAATTTATAAATTATTTCTGCCATTGTAAAAAAGCATTATTAAATTTCTTCTTAATTTTTATCAAGGATTCTCGCACCTACATAAAAAAAATAATCGTCTCTGTAAAAAGTTTATTGTTTTCTCATAGTATTTATTTTACGATGCCACTTTTCTATTTTTAAAAATAAAATACGATTTTAAATTGATTTTTTTTAAATGACTTACGATTTCGTATACAATTAATATCGCAAAACGTTTTTTTTACATTTGAACCAAGGAACTAGATAAAAGTAATTTTATTACATCCTTACCTGTGTAATATGACGATAATTCAACAATTTACTTTTAAAGAATGCAATGTAACATGATTTTTTTAATAATAGAAATATGTACTCGAACTACTAGAAAATAAAATAAAATAAAGGCAATACAACATAGTTAAAATAGTTTTTTTTTATTTTAATTTGATAATAACTGTACCTACTCATAAAAATACACTATAAATAATCCACAAAATAAACACAGATACCAATCACCTGTTTATTTCGAAATTAGATAAATCTATTTTATTTAAATACAATCAAATTCGTTTAAAAATTGATTTTAACAGTTATAAACATCAAAAATAGCTAAACTAAAATTTTATGATCTTTTAGTAGAAATCTAATTTTAAATAAGTGCATCATATATTGTTAAATTTATAAGCGTGATTTCTATGAAAATTGCAGCATTAGAAATTCACTGTAATTCCCGGAAAACGTATTGATAAAAAAATCTAAACGCAACCTTATAATGTGAGATGGATCGTAAAATAAAATAATTTGTATGTCAGTCCAGTAAAACAGATTTTTTATTACATCTTTCGTGCAAACTATAAAGTTTCCTTATTATAAGAACATAAACATTTTATTATTCGCGTGTAAAATAATCGAACTACACTGCTTACAATATATTTTTTAATTGAATTCACGTCGCCAATACTGGGGTATTTTAAACTAATTTAAATGCAATAAATTGCAAATTTATCTTCATCTCAATGTGTATTTAAGAAGACATCTCGTAAAGGACTATGGTGAATTTTGTATTGCTTTAGAGTTGTTTTATAAAAATATGTTTTAATAATCATTGCAAAAAAATCATGTTAAAATAAAGCAGGTGTAAAATAGTATACAAATTTCATGTTTTTTTTCAATCTTGAATTAAACTGATAGATACATATATGATTTTATTATATAAATAAAATATTAACTGCAAATTTTATTGGTTAATTTTTTAATCAGTATAAAAATCTGTAATCCAAAATACCTAACTTCGATTTTATGTTTTTACTGTAATATTTAAAATAATATTATTAAACTTTTGTAATTAAATCATTTACGAAATTGTTAGTGCTTATTAAGTTAATTGATCGCTCATTTGTTTTTAATGTTTTTTTTAACCTGGCGGTTATAATTTATAATTTTTAGTTGGGACAATGTATCAAAGAATAAGTTAAAATAATATTTGATAAATGAGTCATTCTCCATGCCAGCGAAAAATATCTTTAAATTAGATGGCAAGAAATTTATTTTACTCAATTTGCATCAAAATTCATCAAAATTATCGTAAAATTTTTATTGAAAAATACCCATAATTTATTTAAATGGTGTGTGTATGTTTGGACTAAACTGCAGTAACTTTCCGCGAAATATCAATATTATATTAAAATGTTGCATTCGATAATTATCGTAAAATTTGCCCTCATACATGCAAATATTCAAATGCTATTTTTATTTCTGTGCCATATCCATTATCCACACGTTATATTATTTTATCGATCGGCCATAAAGTGAATTTTAGCATCTTCATACGCGACCGTAGTAAATATTATGACTGCGATAGCTATTCTGATTAAAATAAACAATTTTTGTAAACCGGTGCATTTTAATACGTTTTTTAATATTGAATTGAGTGGGTTCATGATAACCCACATACCTATTTGCAATTAAACTTATATTAAATAATTTGTGTAGGTATTATACATACAATATTAAACATACCCACATACCTATTTAATTAATTATTTGATAGAAATGAATCTAATTAAGATAATACATAAATTGTGTAGGTACCCTAGAAGGATTATGTTGGCCGCTGTTACCAGTAGTGTCAAAATAAAGTGCCGAAAAATCTCCAATTCTTTTCTTTATGTTGAAACTGTAAGGTTTTGGGGGATTTTTGTCAAAAAGTTACCATCGCAGTATTTTTGAAGAATACGTTTCACTAGGAGTATCCACCGTTATATGTATTTAATATAAACTAGGTATATTTATTTTCAAATTTAAAATCTACATAGATGTAATTTTCATAACAGGAACTGCAGTATACTAAAGCTCATTTTTCACAAATACTTATATTAAAAAAAAAAGTAATTTTATAAAATGAAATTCCAGTGAAACCTTTAGATATTGAAATATAGTGGATATAATTGGTATTTAATTCATTCAAAAATCTAGAATCAGGTTATAATAATGCTAAATGATTTTTGAAGTAATTTAATAGATGAATACCTATTATGTAATAATAGTTAGATAAGACACATAAATAAAATAACATATGTCCATTTCATTGACTCTTTACCATAGGTAACTTATGAATTACGGATTGATTGGTTTTATTTTTATAATTTCTATTTCTATGTAGATATATTTTTTTGTAAAATCAGTCAGCCATAACAATTTATTATTAATTTGGTTATGCTTACCTACCTATCCACACCTAACAGTTTAAGGTCATTTTTTAAGGTTTTTTATATCTATTTATTTCTATCGCTTCCGTAACGCCGTGTAAAGCGTATTTTATTAGGTACCATTCAAGACATCTCTGATTCGAATCCCGGCTGTAACTTTAGAACTTACTTTAAATAAAACTAGATAATTAATTATTAATAATGTACTCTAAAACCTTTAATGATACCTAAAGCTCCAGATTCGCATACGTTTAGATAGTTTTTTTTTATAAGATAGCAAATCATCACCGTTATTATATAAATGTCGATACGGAAAAGATAATTTGCAAAAAAATGAAAACCTTAATCAGCTACTGATCTAACTTATTTGCCTCCCTCTTTTACCCTTAATATTTAATTTCTTTTATCTGTCGAATTAATGATATTTTTCAATTTTTTAAACTAAAAATAAAATTGTAACATTAGAATAATTAAAAATATATTTTTACCATTTTAATAAAAACAAAAACAATTAAGTAATAAATGGTAAATAATGAAATGCGTGTCAAATTATTATAAATATAAGGAAGATATCTAACCGTATATTATAAAACCTACATCATTTTGTGAACAGAAGAACATGATTTTGTATTATACTAGGTACTTCAAATAGTAAGTACATATATTTTTCATATTATTTTACTTAAATTATTATTTACTTAAAAAAATACAAAATATTAATAGTTATCGAATACCTATCTTATTAAGAACCATTTGGATTCACTGAAATTATTGAGACTTCATTTTGTCTGAATGATATTTTTCCTTTCTCAAACGTAAGATCCTTTATTTTAATTAATTTTCAAATTCAAAATCAGTCACAAAGCTTGCTTTTAAACAATAAAAGAAATATTAATTGATTTCAAACACTTAAAAGAAAATAAATGAACGATTTCTGTGTTTTATTCAATTGAAATATTACGAAAATTTTCTATCAATCAATGTGACACCGAAACCTTTTTTTTCTGTGCATAATTTGAAACTCGCCGTTTCTATCATCTACCGTCTATCATCTAGTAAATTGAATAATTAAATGGTAACTTAATTAATTCACTAAACACTCGTTAGGTACCTAATTACTGTATTATTTTCACAATTTATTAGAATATTGATTGTTATACACTCTTGAAAAAATACAAAACAGGAAAACACGTGCTGTAAACATTTAATTAATTTATCTCCACGAGGAAAATTTTTGACCGTTGAACGATTATTACTATAATCATAATGCTTGCTTCAAAAAATTTGCACAACTGGTTTGAAAATATATATTATTGAATAGGCAGTAATATGATAATGACATTTTGTATTATTTGATAACTACGACTAGTTTTAAACTTTTATTTAAATGTTACGTTCGGCTAAGTTTTGGGTATTATGCGTTTCCGTCTCCTTAGTGAAGCCTAGAATTGTACACTACAGTTATTACCAAAGGGATTGCTATCGTAGAAATATTAAATTTACTATAACTTTTAATATTGCTTTAATATTAAGCTTAATTAATTGTTAATAAATATTTGAATCTACTTATTGTTTTTATATGATCACTTTACGATGCCAATTTTAGCTGATTCAGTTTATTCGTCTGGATTTTTTTTTTTAATTTTAAAACTACGAAACTGAATTACGCAATTTATATCTTAAATTTTCCTCATAATCCTACCATACATAGACTACTTTGCATCTATATATGAATTACTTTACATATGGTATTAAATATTGGGTTCCATCTATTTTATAAATATTTTATATTCATAAATCGCGTTTAAATAAAACGGATTCATATTTTAAAACATCATTTTACCCGAATAAGAGGTTTTACCCGCTTTTAGCGAGAGATCGTACGGAGATTTCGATAATAAGTTCCCGTCGGCAGACGAAAATGACGACTAGCGCCATCTGTGATCGAGTAGCGCAAACTAGCATTTTCGAGAACTTTATTTAGTGCTTCCGATTTTTTTTATCCTTTAAATTCAAGTAAACTATAATTATTACTTTTTTGTATTTGAGTAAATAATTATCTTTAATTTTTTTACTTCACCTTTATAAGGAAAATTATTTTATTGTGAAGAAATATTACTTGAATATTTTTTTTTTATTATTAAATCATTTCCTTTTAAAAATACAGGTTTTTATTTATTTCATACCTACTCAGCTTCGCTCTTATACGTTGAATTAATAACAAAATAGTTTAAATACAAACATGTCCTGGCAAGTATTTTTTTTCATTGGACTTAAGATATTAATGGACAATAGGTACCTACTTAGATAATAATTTATTTATTTACGTATTTATTTTTCGAATTTTATATTTATTATTTTTCTGTTTTTCCACAACGTTGAAAAGAATTTCATCAACAACAGAATTTGGAGATTACTTACTTATCTTAAGAATTACGATTTTCCTGTAAGATATAAATTAAAAACTTAATATACTTAGTATATCTATTTTATTTTTTTTATAAATGTGTTTTTATATTTATTAATAATATTACTCTTGTATTCATGTATGTAGACGTCTTTACTAATTCCGTGTGTTTTTTTTTCAGGTGAAAGCTCCGGATCGGGCTCTGAAGAAGAAAGTATAAGAACTAGTGGAGACCTCCCCGCATACATGCAGCAACAGGTGGGGAGACCCGAGTGCGAGGAGCTCCCCGGGGGAGCGGCGGAGTCCCGCGGCGGGAGTGCGCCCCCCGAGGAGCCGGAGGAGATCATGCCCTCGGACCCCGAGGACATGCTGGTGTCAGGGGACGAGGACATGGAGCCCGAGCCCGACATGGACGAGGAGGAGGGTGACGGGGAAGGAGGGAAGCGCCTGGAGCAGGTCCGCCGCCACCGGCAGGACGCCGAGAACAACAACAGCTTGGAAGACGGCGAGGGCGACGCGCCCAACCCGGCCGTGCCCTTTCCTTTCCCCGCCGCCAGCCACGTGACCCTGGAAGCCCTCCAGAATACTAAAGTAGCTGTGGCCCAATTCGCCGCCACCACCATGGCCAATAATGCGGACAACGAAGCGGCTCTCCAAGAATTGGCGGTTCTTCAAAGTACCTTATTTACCCTGCAACACCAACAAGTGTTCCAATTGCAACTGATTCAGCAATTACAGAATCAGCTCTCACTAACGAGGCCCAAAGACGATAGATCGATCACTCCTCCCCCCAGCGAGGCACTCACCCCCGTTCCAGTGACGGTACCGCGCCCTCCACCTCCCAGATTACCGACCCCTTCGCCTCCGAAGACGCTAATACCGACGCGAGAACCGACTCCCGTCCGAATAGATACGCCAGTTTCCTTTCCGACTTCTCAAGCCGTCCCCCCCTCGCACCCTCAGCCGCCGGTGCTGAAGCAAGAACTGCTCACTATCCCGAAGCCCCCGACGCCCTCGCCGCCAGTAATGTCCGCCCATCCGCCGTACAGTTCGATCTCCGCCTCTTTGGCGTCGACGATAATTACGAATAACGATCCCATTCCTTCGCTAAACGAGCCGAATACTCTCGAGATGCTCCAGAGGCGAGCGCAGGAAGTCTTAGATAACGCTTCTCAAGGACTCCTCGCGAACAATCTCGCGGACGAGCTTGCTTTTCGGAAGTCGGGGAAGATGTCGCCGTACGATGGGAAATCTGGTGGCAGAAACGAGCCGTTCTTCAAACACAGATGCCGCTACTGTGGGAAGGTGTTTGGCAGCGATTCCGCGTTGCAGATCCACATTCGCTCCCACACAGGTGAACGCCCCTTTAAATGTAATGTGTGCGGCTCCCGCTTTACTACCAAGGGCAACCTAAAAGTGCACTTCCAGCGCCACACGGCCAAGTTCCCGCACGTTAAAATGAACCCTAACCCGATCCCGGAACATTTAGATAAATACCATCCCCCGTTACTGGCTCAACTGTCCCCGGGCCCCATGCCCGGGATGCCCCCTCACCCGATGCCCTTCCCGCCCGGTGGGTCTCCGTTTCCGCCAGGCCTGCCGCTGTATCGCCCGCCTCCGCGAGATATAATGCCTCCGCGACCACTCTCCGATAAACCTTCGCCCCTGCACCCGTTGTTCGCCTTGAGGGACGAACAAGAGATCCCCGCTGACCTCAGTAAACCGGCACCTCAAAGTCCCCACGACGTGCTGGATGAAGACCGCTTTAAAATGGAGCCTCAGGATGACGACCAACCGAGAGATCGAAGTTTTGACGAACATGACCGCGTTACACCGAAAAGAGAGCCAGACATCGATCGAGAGTCACCGGAGGCCGATCGGGAACCGGATAGATTTCCATCGCCTTCGCCTTACGACGAGTGCAGTATGGACTCCAAGTACAGCAGCGAGGACATGCAAGGGCGCGACAGTCCCGACGAGAAGCGCGACCCCGACCAACCGGAAAACCTTTCAAGTAAGACATCGTCGATAGCGGGTTCCCTTTCGATACCCATGGGACGACGAATACCCTCGTCTTTTCCTTTCCCTTATAATGCCTCCCCTCCCAGTAGCGCTTCCTCCGGGAGCTTATCCATGTTTCACGCTTCAGGCCTGCCCGGTATGATGATGGACGCCGATCCTACTAAAGATCCTATAGTATATAATTCTCTACTTCCGAGACCCGGGAGTAATGATAATTCTTGGGAAAGCTTAATCGAGGTCACCAAAGCTTCGGAAACGAGCAAACTTCAACAGTTAGTCGATAACATAGAAAACAAAATGACCGATCCGAATCAATGCGTTATTTGCCAACGAGTTTTATCGTGTAAAAGTGCATTACAAATGCATTACAGAACGCATACGGGCGAGAGACCGTTCAGATGCCGAATATGCGGAAGGGCTTTCACTACTAAAGGTAACTTAAAAACTCACATGGGGGTCCACAGGATGAAACCCCCGATGAGAGTTTTACACCAGTGTCCGGTATGTCACAAAAAGTTTAGCAATACACTCGTACTGCAGCAGCACATCAGATTGCATACGGGAGAACCGACAGATCTCACGCCAGAGCAAATACAGGCGGCTGAAATCAAGGAGTTGCCAAATATGGGTGGGTTTCCGGGACCGGGTCATTTTTTCCCCCAGGGTTTCCCTGGCATGCCGGGGAGACCTCTATCGGGGTTTTCCGACCTCCGAGACACTAGCCAAGACTTTAAAGACGAGTACCTGAGTGATGACGGTACAATGGATAGAGACGATTACGACGACGATTCGAGTCAAAGGGGGTCTATAGAGCCGAGAGTACCAGAAACCCCATCATTTTCCGCATCATTAGCCGCCCTTGAAAACCAAGTAAAAACAATAACGACTATGGTGTCTCACCCGTCAGTACCCGAAATGAATTCTCCCACAGAAAGGCATCAGCAAAGTCAGCCGAGGACGTCGACCCCGACCCCCAGCCGCGCGACCACGCCGGACATACAGAGGTCTCCCGCTCCGTCGCCGCAGTTGACCACCCCTTCGCCGCCACCGACCCCGCTTCAGGGCGCCATGGACTTGACCCCGCGGCCGCCCTTCGCCAATCTGTACAATTTCGCTCTACAAGATTCGGGAGCCGCGGGCGGTGGCGCGCTGTCGTCCCTGGCGAGCTCGATGCTGGGCGGCACCCCGTTCAGCCCCCTCGGCCTGGCGCTGGGCCCCGCAGGTAGGCGGATAGCGGAGCGCCTGCCCGACCCGACCGACCTCTTCGGGGTCTGCGGGGTCCCAGCCGCTCCGGCCTCGGTACCCGACGGGGTCGGTTGTGCGCCACTTCACTCCGGGCAGGCCTCACTCGCAGCCTCCTTACCTCTTCCCTCTTCCTCTCGCATTTTATATTATTTTAGTCGTCGTCGTAATTAGATTTTATCATTGGCTCATATGAGCTGGAACGTTGTAAAAATTACCGAAGAACTCAAATGGCTTACTTAATTAATCTGCATACATTTTTTTTATAAAATATATTTGTGACTCTGGCTCGAAATCTACGATACTAATCACGAGACCACAAACTGATAATTAAAAAAAGCGTAATTGAAATCGTCATCGTAAAATACAATCGTGTGTAAATTCTCCGAGGAAATTGGTAGGTATACATACAATACAACATAACTGGACAGTGAATAAGTTACCTACTAGACGAGCTCTATTCTTGGCGCAAACCCAAATTTGTCGTCAATCGTTGATGTCGATATTTCTATATTAAAACACAAAAGTCAAAATTTGATTCAAGACAATACTACCCCATAGCGCCATAGACGCGGGAGGTAAGATAAAGCCATCATATCTCATATAGGTATACACATGTAATATAAAATAACCACTTGACAATATAAATATTACAGAGTAACAATGAAAAGGTAGAATGAATAAGATGAAATCTTTCACAACATAATTTTTTTATGTTATTAATTTTTATAATCAAATATAATATTTATATTTTTGTGATGCGAATATAACTATTTCTAAACAAACAATATCGGGCGACGGACAATCAATCGTGCGAAAATCCGAAGTGAATCGATGAATCGGTTGCAATGTTCTCGGTAATTTTTACAGCGGAAAAAAAATCATTTTATAACTTCTTTTCTTACTCAAGAGTTGTCTAGGCGGTGTTCAGTCAACACATCTGGAGCATTTTTGCAATATTAATTACAATACCAAAATCGCAATAAAAATACTTTTCTCTATAATAAAATGCCGCCTGACACCATCTTAATGCAACTTTCGTTGTTTTTGTTTAATTATATAATACAATGATAAATCAAATTGCGTTATACTGTACAATGTTTGAGAAATAAATTTCTGTGACTTTTGTAATATTCTTTACAAATATAATCCAATAATTTCATTTTTTGAGATAATTTTTTTAGTGTGAGATTAATACTGCATATCTCGAACTTATTCATTAAATTTTTATTACAAGTAAATGAACAAAAATACTAAATAAATAAAGTAATTGTGTTTGCAAATTGCACGTATAACAAAGATTGTTTGTATTGTTAATAGTGCGAGGGAACACGACATGCAACATCTGCTATAAAACCTTCGCCTGTCATTCCGCTCTGGAGATCCATTATAGAAGTCACACTAAAGAGCGGCCCTTCAAGTGCAACGTCTGCGACCGCGGCTTCTCGACTAAGGTAAATATTTATTCTTATAATTAGGATGGATCGTGTTGTGACGAAGATGCTCCCAAATCCGATTGAAGAGGATCATAGACGGACAGTGTTCATATTCATTAACCCTTTGCGCTATAATGACGTGTGACAGTCGTGTTTGTCACTTTGGGGGGCTATTCTAGACTCATTCGTCTTCTGATCGAATGCGACATTCGCGAATCGATCTATGAAATTAAACGAACTGGAGAAAATCGTGAGTTGTTATTACTTACTTTTTTCTAAAGAATTTGAGAAATTAATAATTAAGCATAATTCCGCTAACCTCCGTCGTAACTCATTGAATTTCTCTATTTTTTTAAATCAATTTTTAACTTCTTCTTTTAAATTTGATTTGAATAATTCAGAGGTTCAATTTAGTTATACTAAAAAAGTGCTTCCGTAGTAGGTTTGTTTACCATACTGGAGGTCCCGGGCTCGATTCCCGGAGAGGTCCAAATAAATACAAGCGATTTTTCATTGTAATATTTATTTAACACCATCCAAGACTAGTACCTGAGGCGAAGAACTGATTTACCTTAGCTTAGCATAATTAACCATCAATATAACACCGCGTCAATGCGATGCAGTGTTCAATGTACCATTGGGTGTATATGAGTATCGGAAGAATAAAAGTGTTAACCTTTAGCTACTGAGGTGGATTTAATTTCACGTAACCACAGACGTGGGGGCTTCAGAGTCCCGCATATATATTTGATTATATTTAAAAATCTTAACGTTTTTTTAGGGTTTAGTGTTTTATAATAAGCTTTAGCGGATATATTTAAATTAAATTAAGTAATTTTTGTATAATTTATTTATTTAATATTAACTATTATTTCAAAGTTATCAAAAGTATCATTCACAAATTACAATAGTCGTTATCGTAATAAGTATATGTTAAATTTACAGAGAAAAAAATTCTTCAATATTTTTTCAATTGATTTATTCGTTATTGTTTAGTAAGATTTTTTTCTCAAAAACCAAATTATTTTTACATTCAGTAACACCTTAACCAGCCATTTTTTTCTTCTGGCCTTCCAACAAAGGTAATCTGAAGTAACAAAGTTCAATCCTTTTGCGATTTTGAAATATAATAATTTAAATACTTAATACGAAATAAACATGTCTTTGAACGTTTTCTGAAATACAAGCCGCATAAATAAAATTCAAACGCCCGTTTAATATTATCTGAATTGTGGCATCCCTGCCTTATTGAGTTCGATGATTGAAAGGCAGTGGCGACGATAATCGGGATTGCTGTTTGTTAATTATTGTGATAAACTAAAAATAAACATTGTCTTGGGTTGTTTTCTGTGACTGGCTGCCGTCCAGTAATTCCGTTCTATTGTACCGAACACAAATAGTAACACTTTATTCCTAGCCGTCTGACTAATACGTCTGCACAAATCTTACTAAACTTTTGATGCGACAGGGTTGCCAATTTCTAAAAAAAATAAAAACGCATTTCACTCGATAAAACAAAAATCGTACATAATTTAGTGTAAAAGGAATTTTGGCAAAAGAAGGATGAAAGTAGACTGAATGCAGTCGAAATGCGATCTCTCAGAAGAATGTGCGACAAAACGATGTATGATAGATGTGCGAATAGTGAAATAAGGAAGGAATGCAAAGCTGAGATAAGCATTGTCGATAAAATTAAGAAAGGTGTGTTGAGATAGTTTGGACATGTGGAACGAATGAGTGAGGAAAGAACGGTAAAACAAATTTATGAGGCGAATGTTAGTGGGAAAAGAAGCAGAGGAAGACCGAGAAAAACATGGCACGATCAGGTATGCCAAATACTTGAAAGTGGTCAGGTTAGGAGTCGTAACGATCGGCGGGTATGTATGAGGAGATGCATGAACGTGGAAGAGGCGAAGAATGTTTGCAAGGACAGAGTGGTGTGGCGCTCTATTCTCTCTGCATACAACGCATCTAAACTTTTGAATAAATAAATCTACTAGTTTTTTTCTTAATTTATATATTATAAAAATATCTTCTTACCCTTACCCGCGCCCAATAATCCGTAGGGCGTTATCGTATATAAGTGTTATCTTGGTCGTAATATCAAATAAATATTATACATGAAGGAAAGGTTCTCAGCCCTGCGTTTAAGGGTAGGGGGATGTGTATCATTTTGTTTTAACTATCTGGAATACATAAAAAAAAAAAAATGAATGCTTAATATGCACATCAAACGACAAAATATATTTTATACCTAAAGATTTGACGTATTTTTTGTGGTAGAAAATTCTTTAACTCAAATCAAATATTTAATATCAGTCGTAAATGTACTTACCTACCTCAGATTTCAAGAGTGAAATGTTCCAAGATTGGCGTAGAAATTTAAAGTTTTACTTTATTATGACAAACAATTTATCGAAAAAGCTTTATGTTTCATAATACATTTAAACCAACCACTGAAATTGCATTTATGTACTGATTAAATCAAAGAATATTGGTTTCACTTAATTTAACAAGGGGCTCGCCGGCCCAAGTCAAATTTAACTAGGGGCTCGCGCGAGCCTCTCCGAGCCCCCTGCCTGCTCACCGCCGCCTTTGATTAATTAATAAAACATATCCAAAGTTAAAGCTTTCACTGAGTGAGGTGTAAATCGATGATAACAATTTGATAATCAAGTATAAATTGCATTGTTTGACCATCGATTTTTTTATAATCGAACAGGAATGGATTTCATTTACTCGTACCTATGTATAATCCGGCACAGTGGGTATTATTTCGATATTGTACATATTATTCTATGACTTTGGTACCTACATTACGATAAAAAATATGGAAATCATCAAATATTTACTTAAATTTTAAAATGACATTATTTAACATCAAGCGTTACATTTTTTTATGAAAATTTTCCGAAATAAAGGCACAATTATTTTCCTGGCAATAATATTCTACATGAATCATAACACCAATCAACCCGTAACGTGCTCTCAATAGCACGACAAACGCACCCCTAGCGCCAAGATTTTAATCGCCTGTTAACCGTGGACGCCTTAGTACGTCGTCAAACGGTGGGGACTTTTTCTTTGAAACGCGTAAATGTGTCATATGGACGCATATGGCTAACAATCATACCTACTAAAATTATGTATGATTTTAGCATTTTTCGCGAGTAATTCGAGCGATGATTTCGCTTTAAAATTGATACGCTTTACTGCATTACGCGATGACACCTAAGATTGATGTCATTCTAAACATTTGTTATGATTTCCTCGTTTCAGAGCAGTGGCGGCCGCTGCTTGTGCCAGGGGCGAAGCGTTGTCCCCGGTGCCCCCAGGCGCCCCCCCAAGCCGCAGTTCGCCACTGCTTTGAACCATTGGAGCCCCTTCTCATTCCCGGTAAGGGTCAGTCCTTACCGACCGCACATTACTTAGTAGACGTAGTACTCCGGGGCGAGACTGACGGGCGCCTTCTGTTGCAGGGAAACATGAAGCAGCACATGCTGACGCACAAGATCCGGGAAGCGGGAGCGGGTCCCGAGCAGGAGGAGCCGCCGGAGCCGCCGCCGAAGAGGGCGCCCCCCGACCCGGAGCTGCCGCAGCCCAAGAGACCTTCGAGTGAGCACCTTTTCCCTACCGCGCCTAACCTTCTCGCGCTTCATTAACCCCTCATCCGGCTGAACGCTTTCCGTGTAACCGGCTAATAACACTGGCTGCTGACTAAACCGCCTGTGTGTGCATTGCAGACGGGCCTCCCCCGGGAGCGGCCCCTCCCGCGCCCGCGCCCCCGGGCCCCCTGCAGCACGCGCAGATGCACGCGGCCGGCCCGCCGCCGCTCTCCAACAAGCACCTGTGCGGGGTGTGCCGCAAGAACTTCTCCTCCAGCTCCGCGCTGCAGATCCACATGCGCACCCACACCGGCGACAAGCCCTTCCGCTGCTCCGTGTGCCAGAAGGCCTTCACTACCAAGGGCAACCTCAAGGTGAGCATGCCGGCTAGCGAGCAGCCAGGCGGCCGCGCGACCATTAACTACTCGTACTTCTCTTAACGCTTCGCCATTTCGCTTTACTCACACGATTCCCCTAATAATCTAACGTTAGGTATCGACAACCGAGCGCGTACTGATACAAGTCTCCTTTCAGGTACATATGGGAACCCACATGTGGTCGAACGGAGCGTCCCGACGAGGACGTCGCATGTCCCTGGAGCTCCCTCCGCGCCCCCTGCCTCTGAGTCCTCAGGACTCCGACTTCCTGCAGCGCCGCCCCGATCTCTTCTACCCCTACCTGCCGGCACCCTTCCTTAATGGCATGCAACAAAAGGTGAGAATACCGATATTCGGACACGAGTACGTTCGCTATATTTTGTAAAGTATCAATCTGATCGAACAAATTTGTTTCAGCTGAACGAAATATCGGTGATCCAACAGAACGCCGCCGGCCAGAACGGGTTGTCGTCGCCGGGAGCCAAGTTCCCCGGGCTGCTGGGCTTCAGTCCGTTCGGGCCCCCGCCGCCCGCCCTGTCGGGGCCCGGCTCGCCCATGAGCGACAAGCCGCCCTCGTCGCTCAGCTCGCCGCCGCCCGAGCGCGAGGAGGAGGAGCGGCGGCGCGAGCTGGAGGAGCGGCGCAACCAGGTGTGGGAGCTGCACTACGAGCGCTCCGGCGCCCCCGAGGGCGAGGGCCCGCTGCCGCTGCTCGGGCCCCCCTCCCGCGGAGAGGGGCTGGCCGCGTGACTGCCCGCGCATCTCTCCGCCTTCCCCACATATCGCAAGTTCGGTGAAGTGACATTCAGGAACGACTAGTCGTTCGCGCTTCAGTGATATTCCGCGCGTGTCCCGTCGGAAGGTATGACAGATGTACTCCATACCTGATGAACCGTATGAGGCGAGCGGAAGTGCGTCCCCGTTCGTACTGTTTTCTAGGAACTTAATCATACCAAAAAGATATAAAGTAAAATTGTAACATTAGTCCTCGTTTAAGAAATACATCTCTGCTGTCCAAGCTCGGTGTAACTGACCATCGGTGTTGTAAAAATAATTATGAATCTCTTATTTTGGCATTTACTACGGTGAATTGTACGAAACATTTTAACGTGTAGACATATTGTAAATCTCTACCATAAGCGCATCCATCATTGTATAGAAGTAATGTTTAAGTAATATTAATAGACTATTACGAAACAACACCATTAGCGGCTATCATCTCCTCTGACATTTTGCGAGTGTACAGACTGGCTATTACAGACGTGGATGTAATGTTCCTATTTTAAAACTAGTCTGTAAAATACATACCTTAATAAAAATATGTTAATAGATATGTATTTGGAATTGCCACACGGGGCTATTAATAACATTAAAATAAATTATTGATTATTTACATTTACGGTCTGTATCCGATGCAACTTGTCTCCATCTTATAACTTAAAACCTGTTTCAAAGTTATTATTCTTTTCGGTCGATACTCTAAATCCTGTACTTAAAATAATATCAAACCTAGATTTACTAGCGAGATGATAGAATATAAACAGTTTTGTAAATCTTAGGATGTTAAATTAACTCGCAACTTGTAGGTTTATTTTACTCGAGTAAAATACCACACGAATCCAACGTATAGAGAAATATCAGTGTTAGTTAGTTGAGATAAAGGGGAATAGAATCTTGGAGGAGTCTGCGTGACTGCCGAACGGCTTCGTTCCGAGAGTTCATCTCGAGTCTGATGAGCATTTTGTGCTTGCGGCACACGGTCTATAGGTTTAAGTTTAGTATAGGCGCTATCGGGCCCGAGGCAATGATCTGTGAATCTGTGATACACAACTGAGGGCTGCTCCCTAATTATTTATTCAGTTATAGTACGATTGACAAAGCTCTCATATCATATAACATCTAGGTCAATCTTAATGCGATCATTTTAACGCGATAAATTCCAAATGTTTTAAACACACGCATTTAAAAACAGTTTAATGTTTCTTGGTCCTTTTGACGCGCTTCATATTGGTAACAGTTAAAAGCATTTAATACTGGAAAATTTAAATATCCTTTCCTAAAAATCTAGATTTTAAAATAATAGCTCTCGTCGTAAGATGAAGAGTATATTTTTATAAATTGCATGCGCTTTATTAATAATTCTTTTCAAAGTGGATAATTTCCGTTGAAATATATAATCAATTTTAGATCAAATCAATATCATCGATAAAATCCTTCTAGAAATAAATGTATAATAGAAAAATATATTTTATAAAACCTATCCAACAGTATACTTATTTTATAATTTTAAAAAATTAAGAAAGCGTTAATTTTACATTCACATAACTTTTTGCATGAGCGATTATTTATGAACTATTTTGTATATATATTTTAAATATGTTCAGCATTTGTCTACAAAGCGCAAAAGGATGAAAGTTTTCCATAATTATACTGTAAATTAATCGGTACATAATAATCATGTTTGTATTCTCACCATTGCATTATACATGTATATGTATTCACATGATCGACTTATTGAGAATCCAGTAAACATTATCAAATATCACAATCCTTAATATTTAATCCAACACTTTAAAATAAGTAATTATAAATCCTTATCATCTAAAAGTGACTGTAATACATACATAGACATCAGTGTAAATTATATGTTTTCTAAGTGTTAATACGAATTATTTACAAGTTGATTAAATCAAAAGAACTGTGAATTTTAGATTTGATACCTTATACTTAAGTTTGAGATTATACGAGTATAATTTAATTTGACTTGTTTCCGGCAAAACCCCTATTTTAGTTAAATTAAATTTGTTTTCTTTATATAAAAATTATTATTGTTACCTTTAAAGCGAGACTTTTATTAATTTGCATCAACACTCACGTGTATGTGTGGCATTATATTATCATATTTGTACATAAGTATTATTAGATATGTAATATTATAGAAATATTTTAACTATTATTGTATTGTATTATCAGTGACTGCCTAAATGATATTGTAACCGGATGAAAATATCAACAGAGAGGATGATGAATAAATAAATGTGTGCTTAATTTACTTCACACTTTTTACTGTCCCAAAATTTCCTACAAATAATTCTGCATCGGAAAAAAAGATAATCAAAGTAAGTATAGATATCGCAATTAAACCGATAGTATTCATATTAGTCCGCCTCCGTAGTGTAATGGTTAGCGCATTTAGCTACCGTGCTGGAGGTCCCGGATTCAATTCCCACCGGGGGTTGTAAATTAATATTGCCCTGGACTGGTCCCTGAAGCACAGGAGTGATCACCTTGCCTTCATATAAATAACGATCAAGATAACACTGCGTCAGTATAATGCAGTGCCCTATGCACCATTGGGTGCGGAAAATAGGTAATGTTAACAACAACAAATAATTAGGTATTTTTTTTTATTTATAAAATGTGTATTTTTTGACATACAAATTAAATTGGTAATGGACCGATAGAAAAGCATCATAGACCAAATAGGCGATCAGTCAACTTATAAAATACCGCTTTTTTTCCTAAAGTTCCTATCATACCAATTGTCTATGAAAATTTTGTTAATAAAAAGAGCTATCAGCTTACGCAATTAAATAAGGGAAGGATACACTGGTGGAAGAATTGTTCAATTAATTTTTATGTACAGATTTTAACACGTTGACTGGCAAATACGAGATAACTAGTATTGCATTGGATTGCATTCTTTGCTAGGATGCCGACTACGAGTTATCTCGTACTGTATTTACTTGCCATATTTGTGCAGCTAAAATAAAATTTCTAGCATATCAGTGCTAATATGGATAGATGGCTTCTGAGAAGAAAACAAAAAATCAATGCTGGCTTACATGAACAGAAAATTTATTAATAAATGAACAGAAAATATAAAAACTTTATTATTATATTATTATTACAATTATAAAACTTTATTCAAAATCAAGAAGTAAAAGAATATTTTTAAAGAATTGGCTTTTTAGATCGGAATTCTGAAAATTGCCGTTGCAGTCAACATGTTAATTAAACTGGTCAAACTTTGATTTGTTTCGGTACAGAAATAATTTCGAATACAGCTAAAATTGTAAAGAGAACTCTTTATAACTCCTTGGTGCGAAGTAGACTCGAGAGTGGTTCGATGATTTAGGGGCCACACGAGCTCAATTAATCGTAGAGAAAGTCCAAAAGAAGTTTCTGAGGTATCTCTACATGAGAGAGTACGGCTATTATCCTTGGCTCTACCCGACCGAGTTTCTCCAGGGTATGCTTGGCTACAATAGTTTAGAGACTAGAAGGAATGTGTATTTGATTAAGCATTTTTATCGATTGTTACGTGGTATGATCGATAATCCTGAAATTATCCGTAACATTGGTCTGTATGTTCCCGATAGTTACCTAAGACAGCGTCGACATAGATTGTTTCGCATTCCCTTACACAGAACCAACCTGCCGATGGTTACGCCTGTAGGAAGAGCTACCGCTATGTTGAACAATATCTCATTGGATATTGATCTATTCCATGTGTCTGAAGGAGTTTTCCGAAGCGGAATTCTTCTACACCTTTAGCAATAGTTCCTGCATATATTTAATTTTAATGTATACGGTTAAAAAAATTATAGTTTGTAATGTATATATTAATTAAAATAAATAAATTGAATTGAATTGAATAAAATAAGAAGATTGAGTAGTTTTATTATAAATTTTATTTAAGCACAATACATTTAGAAATACGGATGTAGAAGGATTTGATTACTTGATTAAAAGTTAATGACGCTGGCTAGCTTCTTGACCCTGTTGAGCAGAAGGTCACCCTCGCGGATGGTGGCCTGGTATAAGGCCCCTCTGTCTGCGGCCCCCAAGGCGCTGCTCCCCGCAGCTCCGATAATGGCCCCCCCACTACCAGCCCCCGTCACGACGCACCCATTCACGGCGTCAATACGACACTGCAAACGACCAGCTGCCGTAAATCTAAAAGATTAAAAAATATCGATATTAATCCTCATGAAATTGTTTATGGCTATAGACAGGCACACTAATATTATTGCCTTGTAATTTGTATGTTACAACCCAATAGTTTTGTATTTAACACATTGTTGTCCGGCGATTTTTTCATCACTCCGACACTAATTATACTCAAGACAGTCTGCCGCCGGACCCTCAGAATACTAATTGCAAGTAACCGCTAACCGAATTCCGACCTGTACAAGGTTTTTTGGCGTATCTCGCATTTTACCAAAAGTAGGCAGATAGAACACTTATAAACATCTCTCGCTCTCTACCAGCAGTGTGTAAAAGATGCTTTTAAGCGTTTCCCGCAAACAGTGTGTTAGCTGTGTCATGCTTTAGAACAGGCTTCACTAGCAAAATAATGAGTGAAATTATATGCTATAAGGTGTAGTTGGTACTAAAATGTTTTTTTTTAAATAACATCTTTAGTAATATTTGTCTTAGATCAAATAATAAGAAATTTGATATTTTTATTTTGAAGAAAAATACTTGCCACTAACCTTTCTCATAAGTATAATATTTTTTTTTAAAAAGCAACACCACAAAAACTCAACAAAGGATTTGATATAATGATAAGTAACAGAAAGACTAAACAAAGGGGCCACTTTAGCGTACCGCAAGATACTAATTTAAAGTTCATGAAGGAATAGATGATAGAAACTGTAGTGCGAGAGAAATGCATACAAGGCCTGCATTACTGCGAAATATGACAATTTTAAACAAATGATGGCTTTATGAGGATTTGACATTATGAGGAACGAAGAAATAAGGCTACGGACACAGCAACACATGGTCACAATTGTCATCAAGAAAAGACAATTTAAATGGGTAGGCACGCCTTCTGAGACTCGTATTAGCCAACAGAAGAACTTGGAGGCTGCTTGTGAACCCCACATACTCCATTAAGGGAGCGAATATAGAAAAGAAATGATAATAAACTGCATAATAATCCAGAAAACCCCTGATAGGTTGCGAAAATTTATAAAACGTTATCAAGATTGTAAACATATAAACAACAAAGCATACCTTGAGATTTCATCTTCAATGTAGTCTCTGGTGAGACCAAATGTAGTAGCGATATTGTTCAAACTGAGACTGCGGTAAGCTCTCAAGAGTTGCACGTAAGCCTTAATCCGCATCTCGCGTACATAGTGATGATAATGGGGATAGAATACTGGATCGGTGCAGATTTGAGTTTCAACCTATAAATAATGCACAATATACCTTAACATGAATCTTTACATTGAAAAAAAAAATGCATAATTAAAATACCTTAGAATAAAAATATATACAAGACAGTTACAACAAACTGAATGTCACAAGATTCAGTTTTTTGCATCTTTAATATAAGTAGATATTGATAGTTTTGGTTCACGGAATTTTTAGGTGCGTCAACATAAAAAGAAGTTATTAATTCCTTAACTATTTTTATGTGTTAACAATATCACCATTATTTTACTCATTTCAAATATTATATGTGAAATTATATACATATACATATATCGCCAATGTGTACCACATATAAACACATTTGTCATTTTATTTTAAACAAAAATCATTCAATTTCATACTATGTATTTACGTGAGCCTAAGCAGCTCATGAATAAAAATAGGTATTGTGATAGAGAGGGTTTTTTCCCAGAATCTCTGACTCAGAGTCTGCGACACTAACCATGTGGCCAAAGCCCGATAATTAAAAAAATCCTATCATTGTCACAATCATGGTCAAAATTACAAGAACCATTTATTTTTGTAGGCTTAAAAATACTTAATCAAAATAATGAATCAAGGCATCAGTGGCATAAACATTAAAAAGATCCTCAGTTCTTAAATAAAAATTCATGGAAATTAATTATACTTCAGAACATTTATTTGAGGTGAACAAAAAAGACAAGCATATCTTTACCCAAGCTAAACTTTTCATGAAGTCGGCATATCTGCACTCGTGCAAAGCTTCCACAAACTCCCGCAGTTCCGGAAACTGGCAGCGAAGAGCTTGAACGGTGGCTCCTTGCTTCTGAAGAGTGGTCTGCAGCTCGTGTCTAGCCAGTGCAATCATACAAGCCAACACGCAGTACTGCACAATGGTACCTGCAATTTGAAGAATCCACATCAAAACTGTGATACAGAGACATGAGAAATTATCATCTTTTAAAGTAGTACTCATGCCGGGGTAACACAATGATTGACTATTCTAACAAATTTCCATCGTTACCTAGATTCTGTAGTACTGAGAGTATCCTTTTGGACACCAAGCTTACATAAATAGATTTATCATCGTGATATAATTTACTTACTTATTGTTTTGGCATTCACTTTGTGTTAAGAAAAAATTAAATTAATATTCAATTCCAAAACTAGTCATAACAATGTAATACTCAAGTGGTAAAAAAACAAGTGTTTTATTAATAATAAAATTCACTAGTTTCATGTGAAAAAATTAAAGATAACGCACATACAATGATCAAGCTGTATTCCTACAACTGGTTGTTAAGAGAGGAGCTTAATCTTTTTTATTTATTCTGAATAGGGATACATAAAAATACAAAAATACCGGCAATTTAAAAATATATATATTTAACGAATAAGGCACGCATATCTACATAAATGATTCTGTCGATTCATTGCTATTACATGTCTACAATAAAATACAAACAAATAAAGTACACACCTTTGGAGATTGAAGTATAACTGAATACACATTTGCGAGAGATCCAGTCATATATGTAAATTTGATACATTCAAATTGATTGCAAAGTATATTGATACTACACACACCAAATGTTGTACAACACAAATGTACAAAGTGAAATTAGCTGCAGGTGTATCAGATTTATGTAGCCGGATCACACAAACTTCAAATATAGTGTTTGATTATGTTAAGCTACAAGCTACATTTGAATTGAGCATTTTGATTTTGTGCACATTCTTTTATTCTTAACCGGATCCACGCTGCTCGCATAATCGTATGTGTTTTCACGAAACATGCCCCATACACGGCTGACATAAGCGTATGTGTTTTCACTTTGCTCCAAGTTTCGAACCTCAGTTCACCTTGGAGGGATTTTTTCATGGTGTGGAACTTTGGATAAAATAATACGTCAATCCTTGGCCTTATGACATCTGATGAAATATCTGACTAATAATTTATAACATCACAAGGATAAATAAAAGAACAGATCCCTGATTTTTCTTGAGGTCGATAATTAGTCCGCGCCATAATCATGCCCTATATCTGTGTCACTCCCGACGCTATGCATCGCCAGTGGGTAAGAGTGACACACCGTGCTTTGATTTATTTATGTTACGATCTAATTTGTTTATATTACGATATATTTCAAGAATAATGTGACACACGTGTATTATAGAGTACCAAAAGGGCATAATGAATCCCATTGAACGTTTTTGTTTAGGACAATAAATCGTTTCTTAACTAAATACATGATAAAAGTAATTATTTAAAAAACGGCGAAATACTGCCGCGTACGGGCGTCTCTTAGGAACAAAGTTAACGCGGTTAAAAGGTTAAAAGGATTATAAGATTAAAAATCCATAATATTTTAACAATTTCATATGTTAATAATCATTTAATAAAATACCAAAAACATATTTATGACTTTGATTAAATATGTCTTGTTACTTACCAAAGTCTACAAGTTCGTAGGACTCAAATGTGGATACGCAATCAATGAACAGTTCCGCAGCATGCGTGTAATCTCTCACAGAGAGACAATAAAGGGCTTCATACGCCTTGAGCTTGTTACGAGACCTCCAATCTCCACCACGGTCTACCAATTCATGGGCCTGAAAATAAGTTGTTATAGATATTAAGCTTCGCAACATAATATTTTTTTTTTTGACCTCTCATCAAAGATGAAGAAGAATATGGAAGTCTGGGCATTTACGGGGCTGACGACCGTCATAGGCTGGTTTAAGTGGTTTTTTACATATAGAACTTCCAAGAATTTGAGTAGTGTGGTTGTCAATAATGGGTAGAATTGGTGAATGTTACAAGTGTGTAAAGTGATCACTTAAACCAGCCTATGACGGTCGTCAGCCCCGTAAATGCCCAGACTTCCATATTCTTCTTCATCTTTGATGAGATGTCAAAAAATAATTTGAAAATAACTCCTGTAATTGGTGATAATCCAGATTTTGTGAACAAGTATTTGGACACACTCAAGATGTTGTTAATAATATTAAGACATTGCTTGCAGGAAAAGCTTTACATAAAATTCTGTATATATAGATTAGACCTTAACCTTCCCCTCCCGGTGATATGTATTTACTACAACTCAACTTTAAAAGTGAGAATATCAATGTAAAATATAAAACCTACGGGGTCACAATTTTTGTATTCCTCCGTAGTATAATAACGTCTAACATAAAAGTATTATAGTACAAAGTTATTCTTTTGCAGCGATGGATATAAATAATTTGTGAAAAAATTGGAGATAAAATCACCAATTTAAAGTTACCGATTTTTTTTATCCTATCTATTTAATAATATTTCCGCCTCCGTAGTGTAATGGTCAGCACGCTCGGCTACCGTTTTGGAGGTCCCGGGGTCGATTCCCAGGGGGGGGTCAAATAAATATAAGTGATTTTTTCACTCTAATATTTATTCAATATAACCCTGGACTGGTACCTGAAGCGGAGGGCTGATCACCTTTCCTTCGTGTTAACGATCAAGAAAAAACTGTGTTTATTATTATTATTATTATTAATTCAGTGCCCTATGCACCATTGGGGTGCGGATAAGGGTTTGAATAGAATAGAAAGTAATAATATGGAATTGACAAGTGATTTAAAAGATGCTAAAATTTAAACGAACCTTGTGAATAGCTTTACCCATTTCTTTGACATTGCACCCATGGAAATATGCAATCCTGAATAGAGCAAAGATAGCCTCCAAGCGTCTATTGGTGGTGAGGGTTGTGTCTTCGTGCTTACTCACTGCGAGAGCAGTGGCTTCTTTCTGGTCTCCGATGGAACAAAGGTAGTCCAACCTGAAATAAATTCAATGAAAACATTAAGGTTAGGATGACTCTTCAAAAATTATATGTATATTAAACGTTCAGTTCGTTGCCATATCTTTACTTACACGAAAATAAGTAGCAACGGGAGTTTGAAACTTATTAACAAGAAATAAACTAAGTAAGATTAAATTAACTAACCTGTCTTGCCAAACGGGAGTCTCTGAATCATCCTCCACAAACTTCGAGAGCCGGCTTTCATTTTCTTTAGCCATTTCGTCGTATAACTTCTGGCTGAATTCCCAATTTAACTCGTTACAGACTTCTTTATAATAAGGTGCCATGTTATTGTCTTTTATGCCTTGCATTAAACGATCTTTAAGTTCCTTGTCATTTTTAAACTTAGGGAGACGTAGCTTAAATTTAATGGACGCCACAGCCATATAATCGGGTGTCGTTCCTTCGGCGTTTAACTCCATTTTGGTTTTAAATATGAAAAATACTCAAATAAAGAAAATAAAACCCGTATCGGAAACTGTTGAAAAACCAAGCGAGAACACAGACCCACAGACTAACTATTTTATATAAAGACCGCCAACTACCTCGATTTTTTATGGCTGGAAGCGATATTCGCCAGTGGCCGGAAGTGACGTAAACGGCTAGAAGTACTAAGCTCCCGGCTGGGCGTGACTTCGCCGCGGCTGAATGTCAAATCCACCCGCCGAAATATTTATCATTCATTTTTCAGGTTAAATGGTATTTATATTGAAATTTGTTGTATAACATATTTTCAAAATTATAATATTAATATTACAAAGAAGATATTTCACTATCTAAATTTATTTATTTCAGTGTAAACAAAAATAGAAAGGTCACGGCTAAAACGCGACATTTATAAAAAGAGTTCAGGCGATTAATAATGGTTACTCAACTCAGCCTTACAATGGTAAATGGTAATGGTAACTTTTTTGAAATTATTATCCCAAACTATGTATAAATATAAGGCTTTTCAACAAAAGCAAAAACGATAGAATTTTCAAATTACTATATTTTATTTAAAATTCTAGAAAATACAATATTTTAAAAGGGCGAAGGAGTGCCCACCACTTTCTGAAGTTATGTTTCTTAACGGGGGTGCCAGCGCCCCTTTGTGGGCGTTTTGGAAGTCTGGCTAGGCGTTTTTAAATTTTTTGCATTTGGGGGGTGCTGCAGAAGTTCAAGAGAGCGTTGTGTTAAGTAAGAAAAACTACACTTTCATACGCAAAATTTAACTTTAACTTTGGCATAATACTCAATATTATGAAGTTCTTCATAGACGGATTTCTATTTTTCTATCGATAATTGTCTATAACCATAGTCTGTCTATATTTATTTGAAATATTTGAACAACTTGTTGGTATCTCGTATTTTTCGTTCCCGTTTTGGTGTTTTTGTTAGTGTATTAGTGTGTCTCGTCATTTTCTGGTCGTTTTTTGAACAATCTGACGTTTACGAGTCGACCCCCCCTGCACAGACCGAAGACGTTTTGACAACTTGTCACTCTGTTCGCAACTCACGCTGTTCGTAAAAGATCCATTTATTAGGAACTTGCAAATCATTGTTGCATTGCAAATCATTGTTGCAAACTTCATTTCAGTCCAATATTGTAATGTTTTTTTTTTACTTTAAAGTACTTACCTTATATTACTACCTACTGAAATGAAATTGGACACCTCCAAGTAATTGTTTTACTTTTTTTTATTTTATTTTTGCCCTCAGCGGAATTTCACAATATTTAATATACACACACGCTCACACACACGCGAGATTTAATATTTATTTTACTTTAAAGCTCTCCACAATACTTTGTCAGTAATTATTGTAATTTATTTTTTAAACTCAAATTCAGATACGCATTTGATTCGAATGATAATAAATAATAATATATGAATAGCTGTTGATTAGTTTCTGGCATATTATAATCCACGTCACACTAGTAAGGTTTCATATAATTCTATCTAGTTTGCGTATTATTTCCTTGTAATATGTACTTTTCATTCCGTCAGTATTCTTTTGGGCTTCACCGTTGAAGGATATGTAAAATGAAATTAGTTATGAATTACTCTTTGTTTGTAATATTTTTAATTCCCATTATTAACCGGCCATTACAATGTTCTGTAAGTTTTGAATTTAGTTTATTGTATGTGTAAACAATATATACATGTACACACACAAACATACATATGAATATATATATATATATATATATGTATATATATATATATATATATATATATATATATATATATATATATATATATATATATATATATATATATATATAAATATATATATATTTATATATATATATATATATTTATATATATATATATATATATATATATATATATATATATATATATATATATATATATATATATATATATATATATATATATATATATATATATATATATATATATATATATATATATATATATATATATATATATATATATATATATATATATATATATATATATATATATATATATATATATATATATATATATATATATATATAAATATATATACATATATATATATATATATATATATATATATATATATATATATATATATATATATATATATATATATATATATATATATATATATATATATATATATATATATATATATATATATATATATATAAATATATATATACATATATATATATATATATATATATATATATATATATATATATATATATATATATATATATATATATATATATATATATATATATATATATATATATATATATTTATATATATAAAAATATATATATATGTGCGTATATAAAAACATATTTATATCGTAAACAAATACTTTTTTTATAGGCAGGACAATTCAAAGTAACCGATCAAATATTTTTGGATGTATCGAAAGATTATGAACCACTTGGAAGAATAGTAATAGGTTTATTTGGCGAACTTGCTCCGAAAACTGTAGAAAATTTTAAACAAATTGCATCAGTAGGGATTAATGGAAAATCATACGCTGGAACTAGATTTCATCGAGTTATCAAAAGATTTATGATTCAAGGTAGTATTATATTTCATTTTATTGAATACGTTATGATCCAGAGCTTTTGCCTACGATTCCGAAATGATTTTAATTGATATTTTTGTTTCAGGGGGTGATATAGTGAAAAACAATGGATCTGGATCATTAAGCATATATGGGGCCAGATTTGAAGACGAAAATTTGATGACAGAATTTAAAGTATCGGGACTGGTGGCAATGGCTAACATAGGTATATATCATATTAATTGTCAGTTAATGATTTCTTGATAAAACCTATCACAATGTTTTGAAAAATATTAATGCACTGGTTTTCAGGCACGGATACAAATGGATGTCAATTTTTTATTACTACAATACCAACACCGTGGTTAAATGGGCTTCATACTGTGTTCGGAAAGGTAATAAACAGACACAATTCTTTGATATAGAAAAGGTTTCTTAAATCTCATCTTATTAAAAATATACAAACGCAGAAACAAACTATTTTTGGTACGCTTTTTTTTGGCAATTATTTAGTGTAAAAATAATGATTATTTAGGTCCGAAAAATAAAATTTATTGCCAAATATTAAAGAATAAAGTAGGAAAATTCAAAACGATCATGATAAAACTGATAAGTAAACATATGATAGAAATAATAAATAAAAGTGGCAAAGATTCAGATTCACAATATTGTCTAATATTTTTTATTCAGAGCAAATGAAATTGTTATATTCAGAATGCATATATATAAATTTAGAAATATAATACTTAGGTTAAAGTGTTATTTATTGTGTTGTTTTAACAAGTATTCAATATTTTTTTTAGGTTATTGAAGGCCAAGATTTCGTTCATATTATTGAACATGTACAAACAGACATTGATGACCATCCAACGCGTGAAATAATTATTAATAATTGTGGTTTGATAAAGACTCCAAAGCCATTTTTCATCTCTGATGAACCATACGAGTAATTTTTTTTTATCAAAATTATTTCTCTAATGTAAATATCATGTTAGAATATAATTTTAAAACATTTTTTTTAGTTTGTGGGCGTGGGTGCGTGCATCAGCTGTTCCATTGACGATGTCGTTTTCCATATTAGGACTATTTCACTGGATGATTAAGAAAATGGAAGTCTAAGAAGCGCACACCAGAACATGAAATTTTAAATAAGCATGTAATAATATACAATGTAAAACTAGTAAAAATTATATTAACGATTCTATTTTTTAAAAATTGAAGCAATAAAAATATCGATCGAATTTGTACATCCTTATTCGTGTTGTCAATGCTGCCAACGGGACAAAAGTTTCATTGTGTTTATTTTTGGAATTGTACCATAGAAAAATGGACGTAGAGTATAGCAAACGCGTGCCTTTAGAATTAAATTTATAAAAAAATATATTAAAAATGTTGTTTGGAGTGAAATAAAGAAGTGGTAAAAGAAATTATGGAACTGTGATGATTTTCTTGTGAGTAATGCTTCATTTTAACATTTCTAAGTATGTTATTGGCGTGTCAAAAATGTCTGAAGGTGGGATGGTTTTGGAAAATAATTATTAAAACTACTTCAATGATAAGAAAATGATAGATTTTTTCTACAATTTCTCTTGATTCTTATTTCTACGACCCAAATAACAGTTAACTTACTTTTTCTTGTATTTTTGACCCGCGTCCTCAGACATCTGTCAATTCTGACAATGTTATTTTTTTTATGAATTTCAATCAATATACTTCAATTGAATTTATTATGATGTTTTTTTGATACTCTATATTATTTTATTGTTTTCGTTGATTGTTTTTAAAACGTTTTGTTGTTCATCCGGAGATTAGATGTGGTTTTCTGGGGTGTCCTATTATTGGAACAGTGAATAGGAGGAAGGTTATTTATGGGCGGAACTGTACGTGTTTTCAATGTAAATTAATTAATGAAATACATATACAGAATGAGTAGATTCATGTACAACTGCCATACATATTTAAATTTTTAAATGTACATATTCTTCATAGAAAATAAAAATAAAAATATATTTTAATCACCCAAAATCTAATCATAAATGAAACGAATTCCCCTTATTGTACAATATAGAGCATATTATTTGAATTACATTCATAGTTATTGGTACTTCATTTTAAATAATGAATCATCTTTGCATAAATTTATACCCTTCAGGGCTTCAGTACATTTATTCCATATGAAATTATGATCAACATCTACTAAGAAAATATAAACCTGAATAAGTAACATAATTCAATTCATAAAATGAGAATTTATGAAATGATTGAATTTTTGCATCGCCTTGTATTATATACTAAGTATGTAATTACTATGATAAAATTACTAAATCTGTTTTTGAGTGATTAATTGTCAACAGAAAGCTGCCAAGTATTAATATAATAATATTAATAAGGAATTAATGAAGTAACTTTGAACTCCTGTGTAATATTGAACAACAATAAAATGAAATTCACAATTCAGGCTCAACAAAATTGTTATGCTCAAATTAATGTAAATGTTCAATGTAACCCAGTTAAGATGTATTTTTCTTAATTTAATGTTTTATTTACATGAAACTCAAATTCCCTGCTTAAATAAATTAAAAACAACAATGGGATTTTTCATATAATGTTTTCGTCAAACAAACAACAGTTCTGAGAGGTAGTGAATACAGATGAGGAAATGTTAAATAACAATATGTATATTAAAAAAAAAATATATGCTAAACAATAATGTTGTTTGATTTTTATTTATTGTAAATCCTGGATTTAATTTTTTTTTGTGTTTTTTATTATTTACACAAATATTTTAATTTCATACTATTTCTGTGAGCCTAAGCGGCTCATTATTAGAAATAGGTATAAAATTGTGGTAGAGTGTGTTCGAACCGAGAAACTCTGACTTAAGAGTCCGTGACACTAACCACGGGACCACAACCCGACACTTAGACATTTGGATTGAGTATGGTCATATTCATTTAATTTTATATTAAGTACCGTAATTATAAAATTCAAACAGGCCTCCTATCAAGAAGTTACATTCATCTAAATTCTTGGCAAACTGTGATTCAGAAACACATCTTTCTTGGAATAATGCCAAGAAACTATTGAAAAAGTATTCATGTTTGCTCTGAGCAAAATATTAAATACAAAATTCGCATATAATCTGTGATATTTTCATGAAATCAAGAATGTTTTTTTTTAATGGTATGCTAAAATGTGCAAAACATCTTTGTGATTCGGTAAAGAAATAATTTTCGTCACTGTGTGTGTCATTCTATTTTATTTTTTCATTTCTTTCACATGTGTTTGACGTGTCACTGGCTAATAGACATGTTAATGTATGTTTGGATTTTGGTAATGATGAAAAAGATCTATATTGGGAAAGCATTTCCTGTTCCAAGTCGTTCACATGTTTCTCTATATGTATCTGTTTGAATTTGGATATGTATTTTTTATTTTCTCATTCAACGAACAAATAAAAAACACTTTGGGTAGATTGTGCTTATTATTTGTCAATCTTATTACAATGATTTACACAGTTTCTTGTGTAAATCGTTCAAATCTTTTATTTACCTAATAAGGTCGATTTAATGTTATTAAATCTAAGCCATGGCTTATATTTGGACTAGAAGGCACTGAGTAGAATTTCACAAACAATGCTTCTATTTACTACTATCATTATTATTATTATTTATTATGGGGATCTAGAAAGTACCTACTGGAACGCTATGTTGAAACACCAATTCAAATTTTATTTAAATTCAGTGCTGCCAACCAGATACAATCGTACCAGTTAAAATCGGCCTATATCTTAATGTACTAGAAAGAGACAGAGGCATAATAAAAAGATTTTAAAATCCCTTCACAGGGACAAAGTTCAGTGCTGCCAACTAGATAAAGTAAAAATCTGCATATATCTTAATGTTCTAGAAAAAGGTATAATAGAGAGCTCAAAAATTCTCCTCCCATATTTATTATTTGGTTTCACTTTATTGTTGAATTAACATATTCCAATTTCAAATGGAACTCACTACTCTACTATTATCACCATTGAAAAGCTTCAGTTTTTAAACATTTTTATTCAGCTAGTTTTAAAATGGATATTGCAAAACAATAATGAAATATTTTGAAAACTTTTGTTCCAGATTAATGTATTAAAAACTATAAACCACCTACACTTCTAATTATATATGCAATAAAGATGGCCAGTGATTCGAATAACCTAGTTCAGGCAATTTATACATTTAAAGGCAAGAACAATGACGAATTGTGTTTTAAGAAGGGTGATATTATAACTGTGTCACAGAGGGAGGAAGGGGGGTGGTGGGAGGGCACATTAGGAGATGTCACGGGATGGTTTCCTAGCAATTATGTTAAGGAATATAAGGGTAAGTTGATCTGGTTTCCATTTTTATATGTCAATTTTCTGCTATTAAAAAAGTAGATTTTTTTAATACTTTTTACATGCAATGTCCGCCACCGTAGTGTAATGGTCAGCACACTCGGCTACCGTTTTGGAGGTCAGGTTCGATTCCCAGGGGGGGGGGGGGTCAAATAAATATAAGTGATTTTTTTCACTCTAATATTTATTCAATATTACCCTGGACTGGTACCTGAAGCAGAGGGCTGATCACCTTTCCTTTATGTGTTAACAATCAAGATAACACTGCGTTTATATGTTGCAGTGCCCTATGTACCTTTGGGGTGCGTATAAGGGTTTGAAGAAGAGGAAGCAATGTTTATTGCTTAGTTTCACATAGTTAGATTAAGGCAACACTGCATTAATCTCTTTGCTTAATTTGAAGAATTTTCTGAATTGTAATTCATATATAACCTTAACACATTTCGGACGGGTATTTTTTTCACCTGCGGACCGCCGTCGAGTTAAAACATTAATAAAGAGATTGATACATAATATTCATATAAAAACATTAAATATGTAATTCTTTTTTTACTGACTTTGAAATGAGGCCAGCGCAGGAGGTAAATATACCCTTCTTGTCCTTAAGCATCAATTGACCGAACGGGTAGAAATACCTTTCCCGTCCGAAGTGAGTTAATAAAATGTGGATATTTGTTCAAATATATTTCCATTTTTCTAATTGGATTAGTGCTATAAGCCTGAGTTACGTACGTATTAAGAATATCGCATTTCCAAGGTTTCCCTCAGCATTTATCTCTTTGCAAGTTGATGTATTTTAATTTTTTGTTTTGTTTTATGGATTAAAATGATACTATTTTTAAATATGCTTTCAGAATCTAGTGGTTCTGTGGCAACTTCTCCCGTAAGGGCACCTTCAGAAGTACAAGCGTTTAGAAATGTGGTATTAAAAGATATCGTTGATTCTGAAAAAGCCCATGTTGCTGAATTACAAGGCCTCGTGAATAACTTCCTACTGCCGCTAGAAAAGAGTGACATGTAAGTTACCAATTATGGTAGTAAATATGTAACGAATAATTTTTTTTATAGGTGAATATTTTCTAAAATTTCAAAGATCATTCATCTTTGATATAGTGGCTGTCAATAATTAAATTGACAGCCACTATATCAACTTTATCTTATAAAAAAAAATTTACACATTGTTGTCGGGCGGTTTTTTCATCAACGCCTACCCTAATTAGTATACTAATTAGGGTCTTATACTAATCACAAGTAACCGCAAACCTAATTTGGATCTGTACAAAGATTTTTGGCGTCTCGCTCTCTACCAACAGTATGTAAAAACGCTTTTTAGCGTAAATGTGTTAATATCATTTAGGTAAAGATCATTTTGTTTTAATAAATCTACCAAAATTAAATATAAGCATGATCCGTGACACTTTGAACCAATTCAAGGACACTTCAAAGTTGGTAAGACTTAAGTTTATATAACCCTAACACTCTCCTTATCATTCATCGTTTACTTTGTTTAATACCACTTTTATAAAAGTGGTATTACACAAAGTAAACGATGAATGATAAGGAGAGTGTTATATTACCATACCAAAAAGTTATCAATGCTTTTAATATACAAAATATTACACAACCCTCTTAATTTTTTTCAGCCTGACCCGTGATGAATACAGACAGCTTACAAGTAACATATTAGACATCTTAAAAGTTCACGAAGAACTTTTAGAATTGATAGAAGAATGTGGATCAAGAACCGGACCGGACCAGAGGGTTGGTGGACTGTTCCTGCAATGGGCCCCGAAAATAAAGGCGGTCCATGAAACCTACTGCGCAGCTCATCCCAGGGCTGTTTGTATTTTGGATAAATTCAAGTGAGTCTTTATTTTCCACATACAGTGAAGCTAGAATATAGCAAAACAACTGTTTGCCATTTTGGAAGATATCCAGAGTAATCTGCGTTCTCCTGGGAATGAATACAGTAGCGGTGAAAAACTCTAAATGCATATTATGTATAAAGACACCTACAGTAATTTGGGTATATAGATGTTTTGAAAATTGAGTAGTATGAAAGTATTATTTATAGGTAGAATAGTGAATGTTGCACCTTCTATATAGTGATTAACTTAATCGTCTAATGACAATAAACCCTAGAAATGTCCAAAAAGACTTCCATAAAAAAAATCTGTTGAAATATCAATAAATGAGTTAAAAAAAAACTTTTACAGTTAGTAAATTAATCCATGGTCCATTAAAGGTGTTCGCCTCCGTGGTGTAATGGTTAGCGTGTTCAGCTACCGTGCTGGAGGTCTTGGGTTCTATTTTCAGAGGGGGGGTGCAAAATAAATATTAGTGATTTTACACTCTAATATTTATTTAATATTACCCTAGACTCGTCCCTGAAGCGTGTGTGATCACCTTGCCTTCATTTGTTAACGATCAAGATAGCTATGCGTCAATACGATGCAGTGCCCTGTGCACCATTGGGTGCGGATAAGGATTAGAAGAAGAAAAAGAAAAGTCCTTTGTTATTATTACGAAATAAAGGCTTTAAACACTTCCAGAGATGAGTTGAACTCCTTCATGGAACGATGCGGTGCCGTTTGCCCAGGGATTCTAGTATTGACAACGGGCTTGAGTAAACCCTTTCGGCGCCTTCACAAGTACGCCGCCATGCTGCAGGAGTTGGGACGCCATGTGGTGGAGTCACATCCCGATCGGGGAGATACGCATCGTGCTGTTGCCGTCTATAAAGATATTGCCGTGAGTTTAAACAATATTTTCGTGGTGTTTAGTTTTGCCATCGATAAAGTTTAGTTTGTCCACTCTAATGTTTTTAATGTTACCTTGGATTAAGGCCTGAAATATAAAATTGATCACCTTCCCTTTTATCTTATTTAGAATTCATGCATCATTGCGTGTAGATATGGGATAAATGAGGAAAAGAAGAGGAGTAGCCACCGTGGCGCTTTTAGGCAAATGCTCGATTCTAAAAATGGTTGCGGTTTGTCTCCTTCATTATATGCCCTTTGGCTGTCAAGCACTGCTTTCTGATATTATTGCCGAAATTATCTGCTCATCATCCTAGTTGATGCATCCGGTTCTCGGTCGCCACTCGAGAACTTTTCTTTTCCACCTGCCGTTCTCCCATCTGGATATATGACCCGACCACTTCCATGTTTAACGCATTGTCAGGCGAGTGTTTTTTCATAAATTCCAACCCTAATTAGTATGCTAATTAAGGTTGTATACTAATCACAAGTAACTGCAAACGCAATGATCTGTACAATGTTTTTGGCATCTCTTGTGCTACCAAAAGTATGCAAATAGAACACTTATAAGTGTCTCCCGCTCTCTACAAACAATATCTAGAAGACGCTTTTAAGCATTTCCCGCACACAATGTGTTAAGATACATATATTTTCAATTGATCTTGTTAGTTATATATTTCAATTGATGGTCCCTTTAATATATATATATTTTTAAATATACACTTTTAGTTATTTAAAATAACGGTTTGTCTGAAATAAAAAGATTGTTTTTCAACACTAAAAAATCAATTTAAATTAGTAATTTCATTCACTAGTATATTTTGTCAACAGAAATGCAAAAACGGCGCACAGTACATATTTTGTTTTGTTTTTCTCATATCTCCCTTTTCCATTGTTTCGTTCCTACTTTCTGTAGAAGCTTTACTGATTAAATTAAATTATTACATAAACGAATGTCTTGAATCATGTGAAGGTCCGTAAGCTGTCTACATCAAAATGGGTAATAGACCCCTGAAATAATTATTCATTGTTTTGATCCCAGTCGAGTTGCGCGGCGACCCGGCGCCAGAAGGAGCTGGAGCTGCAGGTGGTGACAGGAGCGGTGCGCGGGTGGCGTTGCCCGGCGGGGCTCGGCGAGGTGCTGCACATGGGAGGGGTGGCCCTCGGCGCGCGCCATCACGACCGCTACCTCGTGCTCTTCCCGCAGACACTGCTCGTTCTTTCTGTCAGCCGAAGGATGAGCGCATTTGTCTATGAGGTAACCTGCTCTGTCTATGGGATAATTTACTTTTTAACCCTCCGTTCACATGTAAAGTTTAACTGTATGGCTTATTAACACACTTCGCAGGGGAAGGGTATTTCTACCCGTTCGGTCATTTGATGCTTAAGGACGGAAATAGTATTTCTACATGTTCGGTTGATTGATGCTTAAGGACGGAAAGGGTATTTCTACCCGTTCGGTTGTCAGATGCTTAAGGATGGAAAGGGTATTTCTACCCGCTTGGTCGATTGATGCTTAAGGACGGAAAGGGCATTTTTTTCTTCTGCTCTGGCCTCATTTCAAAGGCAGAAAAGAAGGAATAATCCATTTTTTTAAAAATATGAATATTACATATCAATCTCTTTGTTAAGGTTTTAACTATATGTACATAATTATCAAATACCGTCGCTAGCGGTCTGCAAGCATTAAAAATACCAATCCGATATATGTTAATAGACATTTAGATAGATAAGTACATTTTATTAAGGCACTAGTGGAATTTATATTATGTGTCCAGCTTACATGTGTAGTACGATAATCATGTGTTCATAGGTGACATGCGACACTCGCTTGTCATGTATAGGAGAGGGGGTGAGGATTTAAATATGTAGTTCGTAGTACATAATTGAACAAGGATTTAACAATAGATAGCAAACTAATAAAAAATATTTTATTTGTGAATGATCAGTGGATATCAGTGACATACGATTTATTTATTTTTAGGGTTCATTGCCACTAACTGGTATAACTGTGTCGAAGCTAGAGGATACGGATACAAGAAAAAATGCGTTTGAAATTTCTGGTCCATTGATTGAAACAATAGTGGCCGTGTGTCAGACAAGTTCAGAAGCGGAGAAATGGGTCACGCTGCTGCAGCAGCATTCTAATCCGGGACAGACCATTCCTTCTGGTGGCAGTCAACCCCAGTCACCAACGCACGTAAGTCTTCATGGCAAATCTGATTACATTGAAATCTGATTAAAGTGGAAGTACTTTTATAGTTATTAATTGATTGCCACCAGCTATTCCGCCATCCACAGCAAGAGTCTTTGCTCCAAGCAGTCAATACATATTGGACAAAGTGAACAAAAGTTTTTTTTTTAAACCACAGTATTATAACCCTTTTTTGTTGATAGATATTGTATGATTTGTTAAATGTAGTTAACAATTTTATTTTAGTTTGTGAATTATATTTAAAAAAAAATCTCTATGGACTTTTATCATAATTAATATAACTTCAGTAAGCAATAAAAAAATGTTATAAATATGTTCGTGACATCACTACATAAGGGTTTTATGCACATACAAAAATATTGCACATATTATATCGCCTCTGCTTATAAATTCTCTTCAGTAATATGCACCTGAATGTTTTATGTTATTTTTCTCAAGTTCGTTAAATTATAACCAATGAAAAAAATCAAATACTTTAAAAAATTGCATTATCATTATATGTTTTAGAAAAAAGTAAATTTATAATGCCGCTTTAATCAGATTTCTTTTCTTTATTCCTATTTTGTTTATATTATATCATGTATATATATTTATTTTGTGTGGGTTTTGAACAGGAATCAGCCTGTTCATCTAATCATCACAATTTAAGTATGACAAAGCCACGCAATCCACGAGAAAGCCTTTATCACGTGACTCTGCCACCTTCGACATATCCTTCGGCCGCTCCTTACGCCGCTCTGTCCAAATATTTTGCCAAACTGGTTAGACTGCGGGTCATCACTCGTGCCATACTCAAGCAACTCTTGTACGTGCAGTCCGGTATCCCACCTCCAGACTTGTCCAATGTCAAATATCGTCGTCACCACACTAGTCACGTCACGTTGCGCCTTAACGATCAAGGACTGGTGGAAAGCGATTTCACAGACAGCGACAGCGAGACCGAGAGCACTAGTTCCTTTACGAGTAGGCATTGTCTGTCTGAACCTGACCTTTCCGGTAATGGAAAAATTGCCCGACAGGATGCTTTGGATCTCAGCAGCCATAAAAGTGTATCCTCTGTCGGAAGCAGTTCTGCCAGTAGCCCTTTTGGCTACATCCGCTATTACAATACGTCTTCTAAATCGGATGAAAATACCAGCGATAATACATTGCCTGGAAGTATACAAGTAGCCGACCGTACTTACGAAGTATTCACACAGCTCGGTGACTCCGAAGAGGAACTTCCTCCCATTATGTCAACAGATCAATGCCCCGTGATCAGGATTATGCCAGATGTATCAGCAGATACTGATGAAAATGCCTCAACAAAAATGCCCCTGGCTTTCGTAAATCAATATTCGGAAGGGTCCGATAATTCCAGTTTTGACTGTAATACGAAGCCATACATGGCCTGTGAAGATCTCGTCAATTTAGACCAAAATTTGGAAATTGAAACATTAGGATCGAATATCTTCTCCCAAATTAAACCCACGAGGCAAAGTTGTCCGACAAAGTTTGTCGCTAATAGATTTAATGATTCCTCCTTAACATCAGTTTGCACACCCGGCTGGCAATCCTGTAATGATAATTCTATTTCAAATAAGGATAACCAATCTGACTCGGAAATTGATGATAATTCTATAACTAAATGTTTAAATCGTTCAAATAACCTCAACGCAAATGAAAAGAAAGATGAATCTTTGTTAAACGTATTCCAAAGCCTCGATCCCCCGAATTCATCACTTAATGAACTATCTCCATCCGATTCAAACTGTAGCGATATGAGCCAAGAAACAGTTAAGATGATTTTAGAGCCACCTCCGATGTTTCAAAATGTAATCGAGATTGAGAAAGCTACAGTTCATTTAAGAAAATCTGGATTTGAAAACCACTCCATTAATTCCGATAAGAAGATACGACGTTCTACTTCTAAATATACTGATGTTTCACAATATACCGATAGTTCGGTCCCGACTGTTATTATGCGACCTAAGAAAAAGGAAAACGATCCGAGACAATGTGTCAGCTGCCATTTTGCTAGTAATTCTGTGACCGATGTGGAGAGTGTGTCGAATTGCGCTTGCTGCAACGGATCACGTTGTCACAGTCCCAGATCGTCAGATTCGGGAGTTGCGGGCAGTTGTAACATGGCTTCTCCAGAAATTCACCACCGGGGTGATTCTTTATATTCACCGGGTGAAACGAGATCATTAAATGAAGCGTCATATCCTAAAAGGCTGTATCATGACTATAGTATGTCAACTGGAGAAATCAGCAAACTCGATTATTCGAGGAAAAAACTCACTCTCTCAGAACTCGAGGCTGCAAACTTTGAAGCCCAATGTCCTTGCACTTCTCCCTTCTCCACTCCGCGAACTTCGTGCCAACCCAGCGCAACTTCGGAGAATGTGACCATCGGATGTATAGAAGCGGCTGATACTTCAGTAACAACTAGCGTAAACGATAGTATTCCGTACCCTTCAAACATTCGGAAAATAAAAATGCAGCAACAGAAAATTTGTGGTAATATTGAGAAACCGCAATTGTATAGAAAACCCAGTAAACATAACGAAGACCCGAAGAACGTGAGACAAGCGGCGGTACACCACGGGTGGAGTACTCCCGACGTGAGTGTCTTACACGGAGCTAAACCCAGTGCTCACTATCATATGAGAATATTTAGAGAAAATTCCGAACCGAAATGCGAACACAGAAAAGAAAGACAAAGTAGGGTCGCGAGTACCCGTCAAAAAAGTTCCCACAATGTTAACGATCCAAAGGAATCCTGTACATCGGCTCACTGCGAGAGGAGAATCCGATCCAGAAGTGAGGACTTAGCTAAGAAATGGGCAGTCTCTAGTACTGCCCAATCTGGACACGTAGTGTACCGCTCAGATCTGTATGCCCACTGGTGGATGAAAGCCAAGTTGCCCATTACTGTCATCACCTCAGGCAAGGATAACTTTTCACAAGCACTGTGTTGATTTTTCTTTTACTTACATACTTATGTTAATCACAGATTGCGAGTGTTTGTTCATGTTATTTGTGATATACTTAAACAGTAATGGTTGGCATCGTGACTTCAGTGCTTCCGTATGTTTGATCATCCTTGCCTGTGACGAATACATGTGCCCTACTAACTGACTTGTTTCCTCCCGATCTAACCATTTGCTTTATGCAAAAATGGCAAATATGTACAGTTTTTCTAAAAGCTTCTCTAAGGTATAAACTTGAGAATTACAGTTATCAATAACTAATATACCTCATATGGCAGATGGCAAGTAGTGAGCACGGGCTTTCCAATTCCAATGGTTTCAGATTCTGACATTTGTAATTCTCTGAAATAGTTTCTTTTTGTATGTTCATCATGTTTTACTCTTTAAAATGATCAATGTGTGATCAGATACGCTTCCATATAATATATACCATGCTTTTAAGCGATGTTTTTGAGTTTCAGATGTATAAATTTTTTCCAAAATCCACGCTTTCATACCACCTTTGACGAAGTTCATCTAAACATAATAAAAACCAAAGCTTTTACATCTTCATCTTGCATGGACGTGAAAATTGCACTTTTTAAATGTACAGAATTATATATTAAATATTATATTATATTACTTAAGTGAATACTTAAATGAGGTTACATGTGATATAAAATTGTCTCAATCAAATAAAAGTTTTTCTGTAAAGAATAGTTTTGACAAGTGATATTAATGGGCTTTTCTTGCGGCAGATTTCGTCGATGGAACTGGGAAGCGTGGGCAGCGCGGCGGGCACAAACCATAAACGATCTCATTCCTTCAACAATCACCACAGCTACTCGCAATATGTGCAACAACAACCGCAAAACAATCAGCAAAATGAAATTAACAACTGGCTGCAGTCTTCGTCCGATGCGTTTTCTACTCGCGGTTCCTCTGCCGGCAACTCTTCCAGACTCACATCGGCCGCAACATCTCAGAAGATTACAGCTTTCGAGTTTGCGGAGAAACTTGAAAACTGCAGTAACTTCCAAGGTTTGTAAATTCCGTAAATCACACGTTAAGGACCATTTAACGTAACTGCCAAATATATAGTCAAATTGCCTGTGCGTGAATTTGATGTCATAGATTATGTCGATGGCCTGTCTTATTAAAGTGGCTTAGTAAAACGTTTTGCGGAATGGACTTGAAATAATGCTTAAAATTCACATAGGTAGTTCTGAAGTATCTTAATCACTTTGTTGATATGCAGATCTATAACTGGTTGATTTTCAAACAATTATTAAAGACATAATACAGTTTTAAAAAAAAAGTATCTCGTCCATAATAATTAATTAATTTTAATGAATTTTAACTTTAATACAATTGACTGTTCTTTAGATATCCTTAATTTTGCCAATTTAACTTATATTTTAAATATGATTCTTATTGTCCCTTTCCAGTTTCTTGAGATTTACAATGAATGCCAAAGGAATAAGATTTTTTATATGTTACGTCAGAAAATATTGAATCAGTTGATATATTATTCATTTTGGCTCGGTTCCAGGTTGGACAGTCAAGAACCTTCGTCCGGCCGCCCCCCTGCGACCTTTGTTGGCACCCGAGGAGGGTGCCGGCGGGGGCGCTGTGCACCCCTACGCGCCCTCCCTCCGCAAGGTCAATTCCTACGAAGAGGACGGCCTCATCCTCCGCGTCATCGAGGCTTACTGCACCTCCACCAGGTCCCGACACACCATCAACTCTGGTGAGTGTAGAGCTTAACGTCAATCCCGAAATCAAGTCCCCAATCGAATCTTATTATTTTTCAAGTCGTGCTATCGATAACCTATTGCTCCTTCCTTGGAAATATTTCTTTTAATGCAACCCAAATACATTTTCGGTTACTCCATTTATTAGAGATGCTAATACGTAATCACTTCAATTGACAAAAACAACTTTAACCACCCTACACATACAAACGTACGTGATACGCGCGGTTTTTCTTCACCATTCCGCGCTAACCATTATGACCTACGCGAAAAGATATCTGTTCCAAAAATATTTAATGCGTACGGGATACGCTGACAAATTTTTGACAGGTTTTATACCTGACAATATTTTGTGACAACAAATGTTGTGATTTTTTTGCTTGTTTATAAAAAATATGCCTGAAAATAACCCGAAGGTAGGGTGGTTAAAGTGTCCCAGGGATGATCGATAAAATTATCGATGTTTCTGTAGATGATGCTCATTGATACCATAAATTGATTGAGGTGATGGAAGTAATTGACATTTGCGTTTTCTCATCGTCGGCAGGTTATTTTAATTTTTAATTCGAGTGTGATTGTTGCTCCTGTCCATATTTTGTCAATATATATCTGTATTATCGAGAGTATTTTCTTCTTTCTTTAAATCTTGCTTTCAATGCATTGATTATTGTGCTAGTGTTCTAAAATTGAATGGAAACACAAACCCTAGTTTTGATTTATTTATCTTAAATAATAGCTGTTACGGGGGTGCATTGATTTTCCAGCATTATGAATATTGAAATCGTAAGATTATATGAGCACAATCAGAAGAAGTCTAGTTTTAAAAATAGTTTGTCTAGGTTTGTTTCTGCAGACATTCACAAGGCGACTGGGGCAAAAATATTGACACATTTATATTGAATTCAAGTTCCGCAATCGCGCTTCAATTAAAACCATTCCCGGGTAGCTTCTTACGATCTGATAATTTTCTCTATTTACTGGATAGACCCCCTTTTTTTTCAAATAGTTTTTAAAAAGTTGGAATTTTTTGATCAGTAGTTTAAAATTATTAAGCAGTCAATTATTATAAAATCATTTCACACAGTTCCAAACAACAACAGAAAACTTCAATCAATCCTACTGACCAATTTAAAAACCATTATTGTATTGTTTTGTGTATGTGTTCTTATATAAAAATTATATTCATATGAATATATAACTTATACTGTACTTTTCTTAATTAATGCGCTTGAAAATTAAGATTGATTTGGGATCGATTTCTCAGTTAGGGACGTAGGGATAAGGCTTTAACATTACATAATAATATACATATATCCATTAAATTTTACCATTAACTAATAATGTAGTTTGTAAATTCATCTAAAACATACATTGTTAACACGATTAATTAAAATATTCAGATTTAGAGTTTTTTTTTAAAATAAAAAATACAAGTAGTTTTAGCTTTCATTTACTAAATAAACCAGTTATACATTTGATTGATTCCCTCTTTGGATGCAGCGAGTGGTTAAAAAGTAATTATGTATGTTCCTTGATAAGTAACTTAGTTACGACGCAGGGTATTGGTTAGAATACGGGGCATGCAACTTATTTAGACTGGTTCAAATACATAGACACAACCAGTCTTGATGTACTATTAAAATAATCTTATTCTGTTCACCCTATTCTTTCTTGTTCATCCTATTTATCATGTTGTTCTATTACTTTACCATTTCTTTTACTCTGAGAGATTGGTAGCACTCTATGTAAAGTAATGATGATTAATTTCTTCCATAGATAAACTTCTTTTAAGTCATTTTCCATTCAAGTTATCACGTCATGCAATTAGAAAATTGGTTTTCTCTCATGTATAGAGCTATATAAGATATAAAATTTAGCATTTGAACTCCACTTCTTATATTTTGATAAAATAGTGTATAAAAATCTTTAATAATGTATAATAGAAGGTACTTAAATGGATCTTTAGATTAGCATGAATGTTTTGCACTAAATGATATAATAATGTAATGAAAACATTTATGCATTATATGTATAGCTTGTACTTAGAGATTTATTTTGTAATCATTAGAAAGAAAATTTTGTCCTTAGATGAACTCTTTATATATGAACTCATATGGTGGTGTTTGTATTTATATGTAGTATTTTGTGTGCTGTTAATACACAATAATTAAATGGGTGATGGTACATTACATATATGTATACATACTCTTTTTACATCATCTACATAAAAACGCAAGAAAACCAATTTACTACAATGTTTATACTATTGTGAATATATGTTTTTTTTTATACTATGGTCAGAAATATATGGGATCTCATCAAGAAATGGGTGGTGGTACATTACATACACACAGACCCTTTTCACATAGTAAAAAAAACAAGAAAAATAATTTACCTTAATGTTTAGTATCGTTAAATTATGTTTTTATACCATGGTCAGAAATATACAGGATTTCATCAAGAGAATTGGTGGTTTGCATTCCTGATTTGGAATAAACATAAAATAGTCTAAGAGTTTATATTGGACCACATAGATACGTGAAAAACAATCTACAGCATTTTCTTCTTTTTCTATCTGTCTATATATAAAAAAAAGTTCTTTCAAAATATAAAATCACAACTTATAGTTTATGAGCACTTACAATACATGTCATGTATTTTGCAATATCAATCTTTTCAAATATATCGTGAATATAATACCTTAAATGGAAATGTATATTGTACATGTAGTAAATAAAACAATAGGATGTGTTATCATAACATATACATAGTCAATTATTATACTAATATGTATATATTTAAAAAAAAATTGTCATTTACACAAGTTAAAGTTATAACAATCACATAGAATATACAGAACTATTTATAAATTATTAAAATACAATAACAAATTATTGATGTATTGTGTTTGCTGTTATACTATATATGCAAAAAAATATATAGAAATAAGAACAACACTTTATTTTCCCATTTATGATCAAATTTTAAAACTAATATACTTTATTTAAAACAATACTGTCTAATCAGCATGCATTTGCTTTCGTAATACATATTTCATTAAAAATAATAATAATTAAGTGGAAAATATTAGCATACCATACTAATTAATATTAATGTATCATGGGATGGATAAAACTAATTTTAATAACACATTTTGCGCAAAGTGATTAACTCGTATTGCATCATGCGTAAATAATGTATTAAAATGCCAATGAAACAATATTAAAGTACATATATTTTTATTACTATATGATTCAGCAATTATTGTCCGCCTCCGTTGTGTAATGGTCAGCGCGCTTGGCTACCGTTCTGGAGGTCCCGGGTTCGATTCCCAGAGGGGGGTCAAATAAATATAAGTGATTTTATCACTGTAATATTTATTCAATATTACCCTGGACTGGTACCTGAAGCGGAGGGATGATCACCTTTCCTTCGTGTGTTAACGATCAAGATAACACTGCGTTTATATGATGCAGTGCCCTATGCACCATTGGGGTGCGGTTAAGGGTTAAAAAAAATGATTCAGCAAAAAAAAACAAACTTTTCAATAAAAAAACAATATAGTTTTTTCCACTTTTGTTTTATTTGACCGGTGACCGGGTTTCGTCATTACCAATATATCAGACTGATAATATCGGTAACGATGAAACGTCTGCCTACTGTAGAACCGTAGATAATTCGGTTCAATCAAGTCATCACTAAAAGTTGAAAAACAATTGTGTAAATTTTAATACAATTAATTTGATAATATAAATACAATTCATGATCCCAAGTGTTGCACCCAACATTATAACAAAGTTACCTCTCATTATTTTATGTATCTATGAAGTATTTTTTTTTTTTGCTGCATTATTTTAATGAAGGGTTGTAGAAAGTAATACAACAACTATTATTTTTAATTTACATTCATTGGCATTTCGAAATAGATTTATTTACCCATGATGCGACCCGTGCACTCCGGTTTGCACGGATATGTTGGTAGTACTTGATTTATTTTTACTTGCACTCAAATATTTTCTACGAGTATCGTTAGTACATATTGCTAATTTAAGATACTTTTGCTTCGATACTAACCTATTTTTCATCACATGATTCACGAAGTCCCAAATATACCACTGGAGATATTCAAGTCCACCAAGCGGCGCCAGAGCAAAGCAAGAAGAGGAGTTTTCAGTTGGTTTCTTTAGTGATCTGACAATACTTCATTTTCCTTTCGCATGCCATAAAACAAAAAGACATAAAATTATTTTAAGTATTTAAGAATAAATGTAAGCAATATAGCAACCTTTAGAAGGTTCACTGTGTTTATTATTATTAAAAGCTGCGAAAAGAGAAATCACTAACAGATTTTGAATAAGTTAAAACGAGGAGATGTTCAAGTGTCAATTGTTTTTTCCATGCGGCCGCTTGTGGCGTCTTCCGCAGTGGACCTGGCCCATTTGTCGCGCGGTAATGTACACACACACGCACACTCGACTAATCAATCTCACGCTAATTCTAATTCCCCGCACATCTCCGAGTTCGACGTGTGCTACAATTTGAAACCGCTGAATGTGAAGGCGGAGCGCAGTCCGGGCTCCAAAGTGAGGAGGAATAACAGCGCGCAACCCGCGGACTACAAGTCTCGCGCCCACGTGGTTCCCGACACTAAAAAGCTTCTAACGGAGCGTAAATTCAAACTTAACCGCTCTAATCCTTCCATCGCGGAGCTCGGTCGCTGCAGTAGCGACAGTCCCCTGCGGCGGTCGGCTCCCGTTCTGGACATCAACCCTCGCCGGGTGTCCAGCCCCCTGCTGGCGGGCGGGCGCGGGGGGCGGGGGGCCGTGCTGCTTCCCGCGCGTGCCCCCTCCCTCCCCCTGGCCTCAGCTTGGTGTTGCGGATCTTTTGTTAAACAACTGAGAAAAACTCACCATTTTGATTAACCCTTGACCCTGTATGTGTGTGCGTGTCCTTTGTTGGTTTTGGATAATTTTATTTAGCTGATTCGCTAATCGATGTTGGCTCATGCGTGTAATGCTGTGGTGTTGCCTTTCATTTTACTTGTCGTTGGTAATTATTGCCAAACGCGCGTTTGGTAGATACTCCATTCGGTGGTTTTATTTATTTTACTAACCGTATAGGAAGCATGATAGTACTATGTTGTGATTATACTGAGATTTATTCTGATGGTGATGAGTTACATAAAATAACTAACATATAACCTTATTATTATTTTTTAAATATTATAGAACGTTTTTATTTTCTTATATACTTTCTCTACGTTAATCTGAAATAACGTATTTACATGAATTGCGCCTAAAATATTTTGTTAATGATTATTTTTGTAAAAACTCATAGTATTCTCTTACAACTGAAGTTAAGAACTCAGTCAAATAATGTGCCAAAAAGTAAGCCTTATTTACTATTAGTAAGTATTTCTGTGATGGATAGTACATATTATATTTTTTCATGATAATAACGCTATTTAGAATTAGCAGGTTTATTTTTATTGAAATTTGTCTGAGATTACTTATTTTGTAAGCGTAGTTTTCATTTTGTGAACACTTTAGTCGCACTCGTTGATTTTTTGTCGCTAAATGTTGTGATAATATTATCATTGTATGTACATATATAATTCACAATACTCTCTTAATATTGATGAAAGTTATTTCTTATCGTATTGTTAAGTTTATAGCTTTACTCGTAAAAAGTCTAATGAATCCTTATCAAATGATATTGTAATCTTATATCGGATATTTAAAGTTCATCTATTATATTAAATTATCTACTGTAGAAACTGTTTTATCTTCTAGGAGAAATGCAAATTTATATCGAGTTATTCTTGTTCTATTTCTTGTGTATGAAATATATTACAGAGTAATGTAGAAACATTAACTTTCAATAAAATATTGTTATAACTACACAGACTTTATATTTTGCATGCGCTTCTGTCCTATCCTTGTTGCTTCGGGGCTTGGTAAATGTTTGTATTGGAAGGAATCGTATGGAACTAAAGAAAACACACTAGCGGAGATAAAAATACTCTACTTTACATGAAATAACAGCTTTCCGTGTTATGCTCTGTTCGGTAATAATATCAACTACCCAAACAATTGGAGAAAAATATCAATTTTATTATAAAGTTCCATTAAAACAAAACATTATCAAGTTCAAGAACTGCACTATATTGCATTGTTGCATTCCTGACGGAAATATATACTCATCCACAACTGAGTAAAAACTACATGTGCATGGAAAAACATAAAATTTCCATTTTGTATACCAACTGAAATAAAAAAAATACAAAAGAACAAAACATTTCATCACATTTTTCCTACTATCAAATGGAAATTATTTATCTGGATTTTTCCTAAATGTGAAAGATAGTGATCATCCAGCCAAATTAAATTATGGTGCATATATTCAAACAATTCTGGTGGAGGGAGAATTATGATGTAGGTATTAACAATTTGATAAAAAAATATTGTAATTTATTTAAATTGTAATGTGCAAAATGTTCATTATACAATATTAATCAGAAGGCTTTCTTACATGCAGAATCTGGAATGCGCAGACATGTGAATATTAGTAATATTATAATTACATTCAATATTTTATCCCATTTTGGATCATCATTTGTGACAAGAACCAGTTTCTGTCATAAATAGGCTAATTCAAACATATAATTTATATTTGAAGCAATAACTTTGTGATTTTCCATTTTAAAATTAAAATATAACTTTGTTTTAAAATCACAAAAAATATTTTATTATAGCCAATTATAATGGTTAAACCGGTAGACATTATAATTAAGTTATAATAAAATATTTATAGTGATTTTAAAAGAAAGTTATGGTTTAATTATAATTCAAACGTATATTTGTGTTATAATTTACCTGTTCCACTTTGGAGCAAGATCCGTTACAGCTGACTTAATTTATTAAAAAAATATTGCATAGTTTGTAGCGATCCATTTATTAATATATATTGGTAATAATATCCTTATTGTGTCTAACAACATTAACCCTTGTGTACACTACACGTGTTAGACTGTGGAGAGGACAATGTGTCGTGCGACTGGCTGGTCCGCTCCCCTTCTCTGCCCCTGACGGGCACTAAAGGGGCTCCGTCTCCGTGGCCCAGTCTGCTGCAGCTCCAGAGGGAAGTAAGGCATCTCCAGGAGCAGTTGGAGCAAGAGAGGCACGAGCGAATGCTGGCCATTGCTGCGCTGCAACCAAACGCGGCTCTGCGAGACGCTAAGGAGAGCAACTGCTGACTGTAGCATTCCCATTGTCAATAATAACAATTAACATTTTAGGTTATTTAAAAAATAACCTCCATTTGCATGAACAAGCGGTAATATCAGTGATTTGAAAGATGTATCATACCTTAAATTTATTTATATTAAACCCCCTTAACACATTTCGGACAGGTTTTTTTTTACGCCTGCAGGCTGCTGTCGACGGGATTTGATAATTGTGTGTATATAGATTAGACCTTAACAAAGATATTGATTTAAAAAGATTAAATGATTCCTTCTTTTCTGACTTTAAAATGAGGCCAGCGCAGAAAGTAAAAATACTTTTCCCGTCATAAAGCATCAATCGACCGAACGGTTAGAAATACGTTTCTCGTCCTAAGTGTGTTAAGTTTCAGGTATTTATTTCTAACTGGATTTAAAAGGCTTTTTTTTTTTAATTAAGTGGAATTTTACATCAAATAAATTAAAAGTAAAATTTGTAACTGATGAAGCTATCATAATTGTTTATTTATTCTTTAAAAAGAAATTGAAACATAACTTATTTATTAAATGACATAATCCAATGTTTGTTTGTGATTTTTTTGTAAGTAAAAATCCGAAAAATTGAAAAAAGTAAACCTTGAGAAGTTATAATAATGATAATGAAATTACGTCCATCACATTGCATTTTGCAACAAAAAATTAATGTACTTAATTTTTCTAATGCCAATATATTATGGAAATAAGTCCCATTATATATTTTTATGAATCAACTATGAATAATCATAAAAAAACTGTTAGATGTACATATGTAGTTGCAATCACATTAGTAATTACTTTTGAAATACTTTAGACCTGTTGACCTTAACTATTTACTTCTATTGAGATAGTGGCTTTTGCGTCAATCGAAAACAAAGTTGATATTTTTATAAGATAAATAATTGAACTTTTGGATCCATCCAGATATGTTGAAAATAATAAAGTCATCACATTTTGCTTATTTATTTATTTTATTATTATTTTTTCGTACTTAATAATAGCTCTTGCTGGTTTGTCTTGCCACATTGACAAAATATACAATTTAAAATGATATACTAGTACATAGTTGGTTAAAAATCAAAATTCATCATATACAGTACATACAATTTAAAACGATGAGTTTCACCTTTATACCTATGATACATGTAATAAAGCTATGATGTAAATATATCCGCAATATGGCTTATGTGTGCATGCACATGTATATCATGCTGTGATAATTCAACGTTTTTTGGCCTAGCAAGAATATATTTTCATAAGTATTTCATTTACCATAAACTTTTCACTTACAAATGTTTTCTGAGCATATTGTAAAATGTAAGCAAGTCAATGTATGTAATACATATGACATGAGCTCATTTAAGCAGTTGAAAATGCATATTAAAAAAAATATATATGTATTTTTCAAATTCTGTTATAATATTGCATAAATGTTTACCTTAATGTTTTTAAATTGTTTTTTTTTTTTTAATTAAAACTATGATTTAGAAATAATTAAATATTTAGTAACTGTAACTCATACATAGTTTTTTGTCTTGGTCTATTTTTGCAGTCTACTCACAATATTTATAAAATAAGATCCAAAAAAATTAGATTGTCGTACTGTTTTGAAAAACATTTTTATTTCAATGTTTATGTTTATTATATTTATAACTTTGAATGTAAAAATGATGTTTTTTTTAACAGAAATATATTGCTCACTCCTTTCAAGAACGTCATAAATCAAAAAACTTGATTTTTCAGGAGAACGTTTTTAATTTTTAAAAATATAATACAATGTATTAAAAATAAATATCAAGCCACTTATTGAACTTTTCACTGTGCTATAGATCTTTTTAGGTAAAACCTGAAGGTTTTTTCTCCATTTGAAAAATATTAAAGAAAATAATTAAACAATACCTTTTCTTCAAAATGCAAAAACAACACTTTCTGTCCTGTAGCGGGTAAATATTAAGTTAAAAATATGCCTCGTTTGCTGGGATATAGTACATTTTCTGGGCATTCCGAAAACATGCACAACTGAAAATTGACGATTTTTGATTTATGACGTTCTTGAAAGGAGTGAGCGATATATGTATGAGTATTTTAATGAAATTTGATTCATGATAATTTTGTGTACATTTTCAAATCTAATTTTATCAATGTATCGTAATGTTGATGTTAGCATGATGACAATAGTACATTTAGAGCACATAAATTTTACTTTTTTGTATCATATTACTATGGCATTTTTTTATTTATTATGTGTCATTGAAGAATATAGTAAAAAAATCATTTTGTAAATATTTTAGATACCATGAATATATTTAAAAAAAATACCAAAGTACATAATAATAGGAATATAAAAATTAAACTGATATTTTTAGAAGTGTCTTATTGAGTGAAACCAAATTATCGTTAATAAAATTATGTATTGATTAACAAAATGACACAGTTACAAAATGTACATAATAATGTTTTGTATGTAATAAATAAATGATTTTCACCTCTACAGTATAGTGGTTAGTGTGTTTAGCTACTATGCCGTGTTGGGGGCATAGTAGCTAAACACACTAACCACTAATATTTATTTGTTTCATATCTGAAGTGCAAGACTGACCGCCTTGCCTTCTTGTAATTAATAATAAAGATAACGTTGCGTTAATACCATTCGGCGAACTATGGATGTGGATGAGGGAGAGTTAAAGAAATAAATGAATAAAATATTGTCTAATGGAAGGTTGATAATAAATATTATGTATTTTTTTACAGACTGTTAAATATAATATTTTACTTATTTACATATTGTGCCCTGAATAAATATTGAACATTTTAATAATTCCGCATTTTTCATTTTTACTTATTCCCCTATTAGTCTTATTCCCTTATAATGTTAAATTTAACATGAATTCATTTTATGATTTAAGAAACACATGCTTAAAAAACTATTTCAAAGGATCATTAATAAGAGTCTTGCTAAAAGTCAGTTTTTATTCATCATCTGTAAAAATAGTATTTCAAATATTTAAAAAATCTAAAATGTCTTAAGTCTCTATAATATTTTCATATTTCCTTGTTTAAAAGTTTATACTCACTTATTGTTTTATTAATTTGTGCCATAACTTTTCAGAACATCTTTAGTACGCCAACACAATTTTTAAAATCAGATTACATAACCTGTTTACTATAAAACAAATTGAATCTATAGACAAGGAAGTTTTGGAAAAAAAAAAAACAAAATTATATATCAATATTTGTATTTATAAAATAGAGATTTTACTCCATCATTCAGAAATATTGTAAAAATTACTTGGAATGTTTTTCTTCCCATTCTGTGACTTTCTTTTTGATCTCGGATATGTTTTTATCATAAGTTCTGCAACACCCTCCAATGTAACGGACTCCTAGATTCAACCAATCATCAACAAATGTTGCGATGGATTCACAATTTTGGCCTATCCACCTGTAAGTTGAAAAAACATATCACCAAAAGACATTGATTGTATTGTAATCATAGTTAATTTCATATATTAAGAATAAGATAATAAATTCATAAATAATAATAAGATAATTTATATTAGTAGTAGAATACAATATATATTTATAGATATATTTTTGCACGGTTATAAACTGAAAAAAAGACTAGTACCCCTCTTGTTCTGAAATATATTTTTCTCCACTGTTCGGATACACAATTAATGGGATCTCATTATCTTTATTGCTATTAATTCCATCAAACAACTTATGTATGAACATTGGATTGATACAGTTAACTCCAACAGCTAATATTTGGCGTGGGTTTAAGTTATAACAATGCACAGCGACATCTTGAAATTTTTCACCATGTACTAATGACACATCATCCTGAAACATATAAATTACTCGATGTTTAAAAACAAAAAAAAATGTTTAGCAATAATTTCATTACAAGCATAATATGAAAATCGAGGTTGAATAATGAGTTATGCCTTTTTCCTCATAAATAGGCTCCACTAATTTCAAACATGAATATTATCTGTTATTAGACATTAAAATGAGAATCTCATTTGATGTTACGAAAATACTATCGTTTTAGCAACAATGATTTTATTAAAATCTTTCTGCTAGTGGAGAAAAGTTTCTTCTTCTTCAAATCCTTATCCGCACCCCAATGGTGCATAGGGCATTGCATCATATAAACGCAGTGTTACCTTGATCGTTAACACATAAAGGAAAGGTGATCAGCCCTCCGTTTCAGGTACCAGTCCAGGGTAATATTGAATAAACATTAGAGAAGAAAAAATCACTTATATTTATTTAACCTCCCCTGGGAATCGAACCCCAGACCTCCAGAACGGTAGCCAAGCGTGCTGACCATTACACTACAGAGGTAAACCAACCAAGGAAAGTTTACCAAAACTTTACTTATCTCCATAGATATAGCGTTCAGGTTGATCCACGAGTTTTTTTACACATATCGGTCACTCCTTTCAAGAATGTCATAAATCAAAAATTGTCAATTTTCAGTTGTGCATGTGAAAACATATATATTCCGAAAGGAATACCCAGAAAATGTACTGTATCCCAGCAAAAGAGGCATATTTTTAACTTAATATTTACCCGCTCCGCTACAGGGCAGAAAGTGTTGTTTTCGCATTTTGAAGAAAAGGTATTGTTTAATTATTTTTTTAAATATACTAAATATTTTTCAAATGGAGAAAAAACCTTCAGGTTTTACCTAAAAAGATCTGTTGCACGGTAAAAAGTTCAGTAAGTGGCTTGATATTTATTTTTAATACATTGTATTACATTTTTAAACATTAAAAACATTCTCCTGAAAAATCAAGTTTTTTGATTTATGACGTTCTTGAAAGGAATGAGCGATATGTAACTGAATAAATATGTTTAAATTAGCATATCAAACTGACAAATGTGGATAATTTTACTAGGGGGCCAACAATTATTTTTGTGAATAAACATTAAGTAAACCTTTGCAAATAAGAAATGGTTTAAAATGGATAGAATATTGATTTACAAAACTAAAATAAAATTTTATTCTTATGATGAATGTTTTTGTTATAAATCGATATTGACTGAACTAACATGCTTAAATGGCTATAACTAGCCTATTTTCCCTACTCCGATAAAAATAAATATTAGTACACACTTACTTTGCAGCTGAATGAAAACCAGGCTTTGATATCAGGATTTTCTTCTAAAATTGATACTAGGACTTCAGCTTCCTTCTGACAAGGAATCGTTTCGAAGGCGAAAATTTCAATCCCAGCTTTCATTAATTCCTCAATGCGGGGCTTGTGCCATTCTTTTAATGTCTGTTTAAAGTTTATATTAATTTCATAAACTAAACAAAGTTATAGATAAGAAACGGAATAACATGTTTTTGTATTAAAGTATTGATTAGTTAAATATGTAAGTATTGATAAAAGTGGAAACAACTTAAGACACACAAGTTAGATTACAAAAGTCGAATGAACTTATTATCTATTTTACAAAAATGTTAATAAAATTAGTATATAACCACTCACCGAGATTTTTACGTCTACCGGTTTCGAGACGTACCCGTCTCTTCGTCAGGACAATCACTAACACAGCATGCAAACAATACTACCCTTCACCACCATAGCACCATTTACACACTCAAAACTACACAAAATGTCTAACACATGCGATTTTTGGTCAACCCGAAGACCAACATGCACTATAGTTTTCAATACAGACATGCGTTACGAAGGTGAAGGGTAGTATTGTTTGCATGCTGTGTTAGTGATTGTCCTGACGAAGAGACGGGTACGTCTCGAAACCGGTAGACGTAAAAATCTCGGTGAGTGGTTATATACTAATTTTATTAACATTTTTGTAAAAAAATAAATAAGTAAAAATGACTAACCACAAAGTAAATGCTTTAAATATTAATAATATTGAGAATATTATTATCTGTATTCACAGAACTGTATTTAAACTTTGACATAGTTATTGATTAATGTTTCAAGTTAAAACAATGAACTGAAATGACTACAGATCTTATTTAAGATAAAAAACCACTTATATTACATTTAGAATAAAAGTACTTACATGTACAAAATAAAAATAAAATGTCACAATCTATCATTCAAAAATGGCCTAACTTATATTTGTTGACTTTACAGTAGCTTATATATATATTCATCATAAATGCATGATGGATTATTTACTAACTATAAGCATAGCTAAACCCAGAGACATATGACTGAACTGAAATAAGTTTGATACTATGTGTTTATATACAACATTTTGAGTGTGTCCAAATACTTGTTCACAAAATCTGGATTATCTCCAATTACAGGAGTTATTTTCATATTATTTTTTGACATCTCATCAAAGATGAAGAAGAACATGGAAGTCTGGGCATTTACGGGGCTGACGACCGTCATCGGCTGGTTTAAGTGATCACTTTACACACGTGTAACATTCACCAATTCTACCCATTATTGACAACCACACTACTCAAATTCTTGGAAGTTCTTTATATATGAACCAATTTAGAAACCTTGTTCTTGAATCAAGGTTTCTAAATTGGTTCATATATAAAGAACTTCCAAGAATTTGAGTAGTGTGGTTGTCAATAAAGGGTAGAATTGGTGAATGTTACACGTGTGTAAAGTGATCACTTAAACCAGCCGATGACGGTCGTCAGCCCCGTAAATGCCCAGACTTCCATGTTCTTCTTCATCTTTGATGAGATGTCAAAAAATAATATGTTTATATGTTTATATTATATACAGCGGGCTGTAAACACGAGCGTTGATTTAGAAATCCGAATCATATCTGAGGAAATTTCACATCAATAGGTGTTCCATCGTTGAGCCTATATTAGATGAATATATAATATACATGGCGCCGTGACGCAGTTGGGTAGATGCCCGAAACTGGCGTCTTGGGTTTGATTTCTGCCAAATGCAAAATAAATTTTTAAAAAAATATTTTTAATTGGTCTGTGTGTTTGCGATGTATTTTTCACATTTACCTTTCCTATCCTTACTATCCTACCTGCAGAAAAACCTCTCTAAGTAGAGGCTTTAAGAGTTATTCTCTTAAGAAAAAAATGTAAACAAACAAATACATAGAATGTTTGTATACTTCATACCATTCTTTAAACATAAGTTATTGTAAAGTTGGCAAACAAGTTATGCGGTTTTGAAAGATAGCGGACGATATATGTAAATGATTTTTTCCTTAAGAGATATAGGATGAGATTCTACATTTTCTGTGTGTTCCTCTTAAAAACAATTACACAAACGGATGCCATTTCACTAAAAAAATTCAATGTTGAGGCATCACAACATTACATTGATGTATTTTATCATCATACAAATGTATAAGGCAATATATGTGCACGATTTCAATTTTCTCACAAATTATCGAAACAAAAGATAACTTTAAATATAACTATATGTTATAATAGTATATAAAAAGGCAGATCACCTCTTTCGAAACAGTATCTGTATAATTTCCAGTGTATTCTGAACCATCATGTAAAGCTGCACCATAGGGACCGATGGACCCAACAATTTGAGGATTCTTGTCTGGGAAAGTATGGAAAAGCATTTATTAGTGCAATAACATTAACTTTACGGTAAGTATAATGAAAAAAAAAAACTTTGTTTTATTATTACCTGGAAATTCTTCGCGATACAGTTCCACAGCCTTCGAAGCGAGCACAGCAGCTTCTCTTATAAGAGCTAGAGCTCTTTCTTCAGACACATTTAAATATTTCACAAAACCAGCAACTGACGCCTGGTATGTGCAGGTTTCAATAAAGTCAGATCCAGCTAAATTTAGAAGGTGTCATCATGTGATTATTATTTGAAATAAAGTTTATTAAGTCAATAACAATAAATGACATAACATTTACCCCTCAAAAAGTCAAGATGAGTTTGGACGATTGCATCAGGATTTGTAGCTAAGAATCTGGCAGTCCACAGCGGATCTCCGTCCACTTTATCGGAAACATGGACAGATAATTGGGTCGAAAATCCACCGTCCAAAATTTTTATTTTAGGGGCCATAGTAGATTCGAGTTAAATCCAAAAAGAATAACACGTAAAACTTTGAATAAAAGTTAGTAAATAAACAGACAAAACAATATTTATGAAAAAAACTAGTGGATGTATTAATTTATCACTAAGCTATTTTAGTTTTACCAGGGATAACTAAGCCAAACTTGGTCTTATATTTTCACGAAACGTCACGTATTTGAATTTCCGTCACTTTGAAGAATTTGGATAGCGTTCTTTAACTCAGAATGCTCATCAGACGATCAGTAAGGCTGATAGCTCACGGGCGTATTCGAAATGTATGAAACACGTACAAACATTCGGAATATTTTCCGTCCAGGACAAAACCAATGTAAGCGTATTTTGTATGAGTCGTATTTTAATTCGAACTAGCAATCGTTTTCCATCAGCGTTTTCGGCTCGAATTTTCTTGTCGTTTTTTCCGAGCAATTTTTTGTTGTATGGGATTTTAAAACGAAAACGCCAGCTGAGAAACAGGAAAAGAGAAAAACGGGCATTTGTAATCTTACTGATGTTTATCTAGGGAATGAAAACGCCAGCTGAGAAAAAAGAAAAAAGGAAAACAGGCATTTGTAATCTTGCTGATGATTATTTATGAGTTTACATACGAGTATAAAGGTGTGATTCAGACTACTCAATCGGCCTCACGCATACAGTTAATCAATATAGCTGGTCCTGACATATTCAACAAACGAAAAATATTCTTATTGGAATCTTGACACCACATAAATAAAATTATTTTTCCGAAATACAGTATTATAAATATTATGAAAAAACTAAAACGCTGTTTTTAGATACGAAATATGCGTGAGATTTTGCAAATAAGAATAATTAGTCTCATTATTTAATTTTAATTCTTTTAAAAATAAGGAGAATCTAAAAAAATGCATATTTACATATGACCAAGTATGTTATTCGTGGACACTGGCTAGAACATTCTAGAAGGGTGAAAAGCCTTTAAAAAAAGAAGAATAAGAAGAAGTATTTTATTCCGATATTGCTCTCGATTTCCTGTTTCGAAATTCCGAAAAAAAATCTGAATGTGGAAATCTCCCATGTACTGGAAAGTAATTTCATCAAGTACTATTGAAATTATCAAAAAAGTACTTACTTTATTTTGTTCTTGTATTATATATTTATAATTTAAAAAAATCCAAATGTGGAAATCACCCGTGTACAGAAAGGTAATTTCATCAAGTACTACTGAAAGTATCAGAAAAGTACTTACTTAATTTTGTTTTTATATTATATATTTATAGTATAGTACATATTATATTTACACGTACAAAACAGATTTGTAATCTGAACTAATTTTTATAGGAACCAATGCCAGTGCTCACAAACATATATTAAAATGTCATGCACATCCTGCAGAAAACGAGAATGTACTAGCATTTAAATCGAGAACGATTCTTGTTTGAATCTGATTAGATATACAATATTTCAATAATAATTGAATGGGTTATGCAAATTTTAGCTATTTCGGGTTATAGTAAAAATCAGAGAATACAAATATTTTTCGCCCTTTATTCGAAGATTTAAGTTTTTACTAAGATATTAATTAATTTAGTCTATCTAAAAAAATATTCGATGCATAGACATACTTTTTCATTTGAATATGTTCGTGGAAAAAAATATTTGAAAGCGGAGCGATTTGATGTTTTGATATCATTTCTTAGTATAAAGAGTAGCAATTAACTTTTAGTAATATTGTTGTAAATACTGACACTGTCTCTATTTTATCATCACGTCGTTTTTTCACAGGGGTAGGCTGAGTTAAACTTAAACAATATGAGTACCTACAATTTGGCACTTCGTGAGATTTAAATGACATTTTGGAAATTTCGTATTTAAGTGTTACATTTAAAAAAAAATATGTATATTACATTATCTTCAGTACCAAATTATAATTAATTCGTTTTGCAATTTGTCAAGATTCGATAGTATTGGACGTAATGATTTGTATACGTACGTATACCGTGTAAATATGTTTGAGAGGGAACAACACAATTTACAATGGAATTGCTTAAATGAAAATTATGTCAATTAAAAATACGTTTATTTAAAAAAATATACAATATTTTATATGATATAACATATATTTTAAAAGTAAAAACAATGTATTCATTACAATAATATATCGTTCATAACGACAAATAGCATGCAGAATAAAACATTTGATCGTCGTTCTTAGGGGACTAGAACTGATTTCGTATGACTATCTACCAAAAAGTAAGTTATTTCTAGGGTCATACGCATTCTTTTGTGTTTTATTCTGTTCACATAGATAAGCACCATAAGGCCCCATTAATCGGTAGCATTGTCGTTGTTTTTTTTATTTATAATAATTATAATAGTTTTAAACAAATCGTTTTATTTCGGACTCCAGCAAAAATCTGGAACCAAATAGAAACTAGATTAGGGTAGCCAGACTTTCGCAAAATTCCGTCGAAGCATTTTCACTTAAAGATTTTTTTTTTCGTTTCCGAGACTCATTATTAACTTTTACGGTTTTTATTCTTCAGGACTAATGGGAAAATCACTAACTCTCGTGCTCGACGTGGGAAATTAACGCTCTTCGTACTCAGATTCTCTGAAATTTTCAGGAATAAAAAAAATCAATTAGAAAGAAAGTCTTGTAATTTTCGAGGTCATCGATGTCGGTAGACTACTCTCAATAGCGATAACATTTCCCGAATCATCGAGACGAATGGCAACCCTACATTTAAAACTAAGCCAATTAAACTCTAATTACACGGGAAAACGTTATACATTGTATCATCGGGTGGGAATCAAACAGTTTCAATTAACTTGAATTTTTGTTAATGACGTTGCGTAAGAAATTGATATTAAATTTTTTAAAGTGAGTAAATTTTGACGAGACTTAAATGTACATATAAACGTCAAATGCATCAAAATACATTGTTATTTTAGTTTTATTTACATTATACGTTTTAAATTTCAATATCTGGTGCCGACGTATTTGATACTCTTTGAGTCTAACAGGAAGGTATTTATGTCTGTAGGACATCTAGAATTCTGTACATTCTAAATTGAGAAACCATTACACTACTTTTATAGGTCTAAGTCAAATCATTATCTCTAAAAAATCTTTTCCCCCTTTCAATATTTTAGAAGGGATATGTTGTAATCTATTTTGTGATAAAAATATTCTTTGTCATTTTTCTTTAGTCGAGGCACAAAGTTGGGAAGACATATTTTTATATTACGTAAGTTTGATAAAAGTTTTTAGCAGTCATTGGTAACTAAAAATCGATTAAAAAATAAAACCGCTTGAAATACCTATCAATATTGAGATTTAAACTTAAGTTTATTAACATTATTTACGACTAGAAAAGAGACTGTAAAATTAACACTAAAATAGTAAAAAATATATATTTTGAGAGATTATAAAAATCTCTTCAGAATTGTTTGAGTAGATTTAAAAATATATCTTCAAAGCATCTGAGTAATAAGTACACATACAGGTGAACTAGAAAAGGAATCTACGAATTTATCTTTATTTGGTCTATTTATACATGTGTAAAGGTACACTTACATTTGGTTCAAGATTAAAAATATTATCTAATGTTTGTGTTGTGAATTAATTAAACAATGTGAAAAAAACCCTGGTTTTATTTGAGATCGCTCGAAATTATTATTCTATTTGAAACGTGGCGAGCCGTTTGTTCAGCCATCTGAAGACTTGAGTTCTGATTCGGGACACATCAGCGGCATAGGTTCTGCAACACCCTCCGATGTATATTACTCCCATGTCCAACCATTCGTGGACGAACGCTTCCACCGGCTCTGTCTTATCGCGATCAATCCACCTATGAATAAAATGAAATACAAATTAGAAAAATACAGTAAAAATTCAACATTAATCACCGTTGTGGAAAACAGGGAAACCTTTTACAATAAACTAGTGTTTGTTATGCGGTTAAAGTTTAATACATTTTTTTATTTGATTAAATATACAATGAATAAGAGAATATACAGGTACATCATAAATGAAATCAGATTTTTAAAGAATTTAACACCAACCTGCATATTGAAATTGTCACTCACGTTAAAAATATATAATTTGAAATATTTTGTCGTCAATCACAAATGCGCAGTGATATCATGGTATTGATTAGTCCGATGATATTGACATACTTTATTGGAGTTTTGCTTTTACTATAATTTCCCATGTTATTTATAATTATAAAAATGCTGTTTACAATTGTAACAAATATGGCAAAACAAGTTTTTTTCTACAAAAAATCATATTTTTCATAGCAAAGTTGTTTAAGTAATACAGCACAGCAGACATATTCACTGTTACTACACTAGACGTCTCGCTATCTCAGTTGACCTATTTTTATTTGGTTTGATAAAAATACTTTCTAAATATTATAATCGACAGATAACGCTTATTACATAGGGTCTTAACCACTCCTGACTTGAATTAATTCCATTGAAAAAACTGAGTGCAATAATATCAGGGGATATCCAGGAATATAAGTGTTTATTTTAGTATTAATTTTAGTTTTTCTTGTACATACTATAGAGTCAGATATAAATTATACCAAATACTGAATTATCCATACAAAAGTGAGTACATGATCATATTTGCGGTAGATTTTATGCACAACAATGAAATAATTATTAATTAATTAATGAATAATCAGTTAACAAACGATTTATGATTTGAAAAATTGAAAGACAATCTGCAGTTACAAAATTGCGGCCATGCTCTGTATATTACAGTCGGTTTTATGTTTATATTTCATTTTACAAAAGACCAAAAGTATAATTGATAGGAAAAACTTAATGTTAATCTTTATGATGTAACAAATTTATTTTCTAAATCATTACAATGAGCTCAGGGTTCAGATATTGATAAAACTACAATTTGCAATCTAGAGGTTAAATCGATTTGTATTTAGGAACGCGAATATAAAAGTGATATAAAAATAATCTTGTTTTCGAACGTTGTTTGTTTATCAGCAAGCTAAATATAAATATTTTTCCCAACCATCACTTATAAAATTGGCCGAGATTATAACGTTATCAACATCTTATAAACATAGCTATACGAGAAAATGTATATGTTTTATTTGGCAAAAGAAAGAGTTTGATAACAATATAGAGTAAATACTGATAAGCGAATGTGTTTTTTATTTACATCTATGCAGTTTGTGAGTTGAAAGATTATCCCAAAATACGCTGAATAAATCATTAATTTGGAGGTTAAACCGTTTCAAGAGTCAAGGGTATTAATTTATGACTCGAGACACTGACATGATGTTTTATTCTTGTATAAATTTTATTGGCACATGATGTAAACAAAGCTATTATCGTATCTTCTTTCTGATACACAAGAATGTTGTTTTCGATATTTAACTTCATATGACAAGCGATAAATTGTATTTATCTCGGAAATAATAACAATTCATTCTAATAAAAACAAACAATATTGTTTTATGATTCAACAAATGATACCTCATTATGTACATAATACATAATATATCAATATGTCATAAATTGATTCGGCAGTCACTTTGTGGTAATATCTGTAATTTTTTTTCTTAGTAAATATTACTATTCTTTGAAATCTGTTGTGGCAAGTGTTTCGATGCATACAATATCATTATCAAACACCGTATGTGAAGCTTAGTCTAAATTTTAGAGTTGTGCCCTTGGGACGTTGAAGGATGAAGAGGAGCTAGAAGCTAAATATTTTAAGATTTAGTGGGATTTAATGAGTAAATTTTTAATTAAAAAAATTAAATACGTGTTTAAAAAAATCGCATTGTGACTTGACTTGTGAAGTTCATATTTAAAATCGTTAGTTCGAGGAAAGTTTAACTTAAACGCGTTAAGGTATTTGCCCCTGTTATTGCTTGTAAAGAAAATCGTTATTCAACAAAATATGATTAATATTTCATATTTTTAATGCTATTCTACATTATTTCATTATGCACCGACTACTAGTTCAGACGATTAGTCTTATTAAAAACTGATACTAATTATTTTTTCGTTTACCAACGTCACTAATTATGATTATTTTAATCAGGCAAATGATATTTTTTGACAAATAATGTAATGTTTTTTGAAGTGAAATACTGTCAATCTCAATCAATTCTATTTTTTTCTGGTTTAATTGTTGATACCGACTAGTTGGTATCTTTAATAATTAATATAATGTGTTATTAGAAAAATATTGATAATCGTTGAATTATTTTCTCGAATATCTTTTTGATATTTTTGAATTTTGTTTTTATATTTTAAAAGGCTTTCCATTATATTTTCTTTAATGTGTTGACAACTATATTTAATTGAATTTTATGAAACGAAAATATTTCTCGCAAATAATTACCCAATTTGAGGGTTGTACTTTTCTCCACTGTTGGGGTAGACAATGAGTGGAATCCTGTTGTTCTCCCTATTCTTGTTAATGCCAGAGATCAGCCCCTTGACCAGACTAGGGCTGAGACAGTTGACCCCTACTGCCACCAGTTGCGTGGGGTTGCTGTCCCAACACTTCGTGGCTACTTTCTGGAAACTCTCCCCGTGAGCTATACTTTGATCATCCTGAAAGAAGTAATAACATAAATAAAATCTAAACATTTACATCTCGCTTCAGTAAAACTTTAATGTATTATGTAAAACGATAGATCCCCAAACTTTTTTGCCTTTCATTACCCTCCCGAAATTTCTAAAATTGTCAGAATATTCCACTTTAGAGAAAAGAGAGAAGATTTTTTTACCCGCTTCACAACTCTCTTTTTTAGGGTCTCTAATACTCCCTAGAAGATCTCTCCAGAGTTTACAGGGGCGGTACTGCCCATGTGGGGAACCAATGATGTAAACAACCTTGTTATAAATTTCTCAGGTATGCTTAATTTATTATACATACCCACGATATTTCCGATAAATAATTATTATTTTTTATGTTACTTTAAAAAAGTAATAATAAAAGTGTCAATAGAAATTAATGAATGTTTTGATAAAAAATTATAAATATACGTTATAAATAATTTAATCGTTCCTCTGCATTTATTTAATAATCGAAAAAAAATTAGAACTCCATAAAAATTTAAGGCAGAAAAGTAATTAACTAAAAATACTTGAAAAAGAAAAATGATTGAAATATAGACATTTAAAAACAAAAAAGGGTTTAATAAGAAGGAACTAATAATTAGATAAGAAAACGAAGAAAATGACAAAAAAGAATTCGAAGGAATAAAAACATTAATTTAAAAAAAATAGAGAAAGAAGCAAATAAGGAATATATCACAAAGCAAAAATATCACAAGTAAATATTTTTTTAAGAAGGCAAATAATATGTGTGGATAAAAAATATACGTTTTTTTACCCTGCAGCTAAAGGAGAGCCAAGCTTTCATATGGGGCCACTCCTTGATGAGGTCCACGAGCATCTCGGCTTCTTCTTGACAAGGAATAGTCTCCAAAGCCAGGAGGTCCACACCCGCATCCACGAGAGCAGTTATGCGCGGCCTGTGCCACTCTTTCATCGCCTTTGGTATTAACAAATCTTCAAATTAACATTCAATTTCAAAACCACAAAAACCCAAGAAATATTGAAGCATATCCTCGTTCATCAAGCTTAAAGTCACTAAATGTAAAAATGACATTCACAATATTTAGAGTGGGTCCAAATACTTGTTCAATTCTTGTTAAAAAATGTTGTGAATAAAAATAACTGGTCAAATTACAAGCTGCATACAAATTTTAAAATCAAATTTTCAGGCATTTCCCAGTATGTAAATATAATCCGCGGCTCGATTCTAGGATATATCTAATTAAAAGGGTCTCTTCTTTATAAAAGCTTTCTCAATCCAACAAAGATGGTTCTTGGGAACCATGTACTGTGTCATATTGATCATATATCAAACAGTTCCAAAAATTGGAGTAGTGTGATTGTCAATAATGGGTAGAATGGTGAATGTTGCACGCGTGTATAGTGACCACTTAAACAGCTTATAACATGTCATAAACCCTGTAAATACCCAGACTTCATTATCTTCTTTTTCCATGTTAATATGTAATTTTTTAAAATTAAAATGACAGTCTGATTTCGACAGGATAAGTATTTAAAAAAAAATTCCAATGCGTAGTTAAATTTCTCAATGCTTTGAAAAGAAATTCAAAATCTTTATCTAAAGATGTAATTGATTTGTATTATATTTATTGATCGATTATTATAATACACAAAATTGCATATTTAATGAAACAAATCAATCTTTTTCACTATCTTTTTCAAATTTAAAAATCTATATTCGGAGGTCACTTAAAGATTACAAACATACTTGTTGTTGCAATGCCGTTATCGTTAATTGATAATAAAAATCATAAGTCATAGAGTCTTGAAGATTTTAGTTAATTTAATGTATTTGATTTGATTTTATTAGACTTATTAGTGACACAAAAAATGTTTCTATGTTTTACATACTGAATTATTAATAGTACACGAGGTGTTTGCAGAAGACAGATCTCCTGGCTCCAGAATATACGAAATTGGATGGGGATCAGAACCGTCGAGGAGCTTTTTAGAGCTGCCTAAGGCAAAGACAGTTACTCAAGTGATAGTCGACGGACCTGACATGAGACGTACAGAAGAAAACACTATTTTTATATATCCATCGTGACTGTGAGAAATTTAATCTTCCAACGAAATAAATTGAGTATTACACCAACACGCCCCTGAACGATTGACAAAATATTTATAATATTAAAAACTAATGTTTTACTAGCACCAAATATTATATTTTTAATTTAATTTAAGTTTAATTGCGAAACGGCGCGATAATTGTATGAAGAAAAAATCTTTATATGACAAAATAAAAGTTTAGGACGCAAATATTGAAATTTTCTGATTTCTCTTTCTTAATTTATACTACATTTTTTTCTTCATACAAAACAGTATTGCATAAGAGTCTAATTGTAGTCCCTTAGTATCACGGACTATGAGATAGATTTTCCAAGATCGATCGCACTCTGCTACAATTTGATTCCTATCTTTAAGTACAAGTCGCTAAGGCTTACCTGACAATAGTATAAAATTAAAATATTTCTACAATTAAAAAAATTAAACACAAATGTTGACTTCTTGTAAAAAAGTTTTGTTAAATTTTTAAAGCACAACATGTAATTGTTAACCACTTAGTAATTTGAAGTGGAGAAAATTTTTCACTTTGGGAATTAAAAAAAAACAAACTTTAATCATAAAAGGTACTTCCCTTCTGTTAAAAAATAGTTTCATAACGTTTTTTTAAAGGTAAGTACGTATCTGACAAGGGCCAACCAAATAATAACATTTATTTGAAATGTTTAAATTTCGGGTTAAATGTTTCAGTTTACTGACAATTTTATCCCACCTGTTTTTCACGTAATACCCTCAAGTTTCAATCACCCGAATGTGACATTTATGTGTCCGTGAAAATGTGTTTGTATTTATATATTTGAACAGGCATACGTACGAAAAGGTTCGTGGTAAAAGATATTGAATTAATTTATATGCTTGGTGAGGTGTATATTTTATCGAGTGGTTGGTGTATTATTTCAACAAAATATGATTTACCCATCAAATTATTGGATGTCGTTATGCAGAAATGAACTAGTCCTCAAAGTCGACAAAAAAGATCGATGCATAGGGAATTGATAATGAGATATGTATAGATATTTCTAAATTGGTATTTTATAGGCCTAAGGTCCTGAATATTAAAAATGGAATTAAGTTGTGTCAATAAGTGGAGTGAGGTCGAATCATAGTCCTGTGATTCCACTAAGGAGATTGATTTAATTTCACAACACACAAACTTTGGGACTACTACTTGACTAAGGATTGTTTCTTACTTAATCATAATTCGATCAAACTTTACCAAACAAAAACTTTTTGCCTCAAAATAACTAAACTATTAAAACTAATCTAAACAGTTTCAATTTTGCATTCTTTTTTCTCAAACAATAATTTACTATTCAATTATTCAAGAAATAATTAAAATTTGTATTTATTAAACATGTATTAAATTTGTTAAGTTGTCAATAATATTATGTATACCTGGCAATCATTTTATAGAGCAGTTAATCTCGGTAAGTTTGAACTCATTGGCAACAATGAACAAAATTCATTTTGTACTTCACTGTTCAATGTTATAACATCAAACAGTGAAATAACCCCTAATTGCTGGGCAGAATAGTAATTATATATTAATTATTATTATTTACAAATAAAAATAATATAATAAAGAAAAAACATTAAAGGGGATTGTCTACATATGAAAAAAAGTCGATAGTCGAGTTCTGATATTCATTTTCTCAATTTGTTTATGTTAAACATTGTCAATGTTTCAAATCTCATTTGTTTGGTTTCAGTAGAAAACACACATAATTTATGAAATCTGTTTGTTTATATATCCTTAAACTTTACATGATTAAAACTATAAGATTTTGCTTGAAGTTACAATAGTATTTGTTATTACTCGATTTTCTATCCTGTAACTTTCAACATTAGGCAATTTTAGAATTTCGATTAATCTCTATCCTACCTCTACAGTTTGTTCAAGGTAAAACCAGGATATTAACATTTAATCTGCATATTTTTCTTTGAAAACATATCGAGGTGGGTACGAAAAATATTAAAAAATCTATGTAATCAAATGGGTTATAAGGGCACATAAGGACACATACATATGGGCTTGTATCTTGGATGTGTAATTAATTTAAGTAGGTAACAATCATGTTCTCGGCCACCGTTCTGGAGGTCCCGGGTTCGATTCTCAGGGGGGTCAAATAAATATAAGTGATTTTTTCACTCCAATATTTATTTGATATTACCCTGGACTGGTACCTGAGGCGGAGGGCTGATCACCTTTCCTTCGTGTGTTAACGATCAAGATAACACTGTGTTTATATAATGCAGTGCCCTATGCACCATTGGGGTGCAGATAAGGGTTTGAAAAATGAAAAAAAAAACAATCATACTAAAAATAGAAAATATATATGTATAAGTACAAAAAAATCATCAAAATTAAAAATGATATGTTTTGGAACTTTAAAACTGATTAGAAATAGAAAAAAATTCAAGCGAACAAATGAACAAACATTACGAATAAATTCACATGATATTTAGTTTTTTTTATTTCTGATTAAGTTCAATGTGGATTGGCTCTTTTAGGATAACGCTAGCCTATTATTAAACCTTCATGTAATTTGCAAGATTGCCGGGAATTATATCTAGTTTGTTCCCGACCCTTGAACCGTAAGGTAATTTGGAAATGAACATTAATATACAGGGTGTCAAGTTTTAACGGTGCATATTTTAAAGGTAGCTCGGATGACGATAATGAAAACAAAAAATTATATAATTTAATACTTAGTGTTCCTAACCTTATTAGGATAGCCTATTATTTATTTTTAAATTAAATATAGGTACTTATGATAACTATGATAGGTTGATAAATCAACCCTAAATAATTTGTGTCATTAAGATAAAAATTCATATGTAACTAGATTTATTTAAAATTGGAAAATTGTAAGTAAGATTATTTTTAGTTCTATAATTTATTCATAAATATAATCATTACTCTAATCACTCTCAAAATAAAAGGTGTCAATGAAAATATATTATTCTCAATTTTATTAATATTTAAAGCATTTACTTTGTGGTTAGTCATTTTTACTTATTTTTTTTTTACAAAAATGTTAATAATATTAGTATATATGTCGGTGAGTAGTTATAAACTAATATTATTAACATTTTTGTAAAAAAACTAAATAAGAGAAAATACACTCTCTATTTATATTTTCTTTTATAAATATTATCGTTTAAAATATTTTGTTTTGTTTTGATGAACCGAATATCAGAAGAAGAAAAATTTCGCGAAAGGCTGAAAAATTAGCATTGGTTTATATGCCAATTTTTAGGCACATGCAATATGTTTATATATTTTTTTTTAAATTATGATATCTTAATTTTCTAGATAACTTTTCTAAAGCTACAATACATGTACGCTGTATGCATAATTTTTATACATATCCCAAAAAAACAACGTCCCGATACGTAAACAATAATTAAGCAGCGTTCAACCCTTCGATACCTGAAAGTTTAGCCCGCAGGCCAACCCTATTGTTGTGGGTAGTTTAATCTACATTCTCTAGCGAGGGTCGGCAAACTTTTTGAGATCAAGGACGGAAAACAAATTAGAAAATCGCGAAGGGCGCATACCTAATATCCTTCTTCGAAATAGGTAGCGTCCTCGTTCTACAATGTAGTCTTTTCTCTCTCACTCACCTCACCTGTACTGTTGTTGTATCAGCGTAGCTTCCGTCATACTCAGAGCCATCGTGAAGATGTGCTCCGTAAGGACCCACCGATCCTACTACTAGGGGCTTGCTTCCTGAAAAAAAAACGTAGTGAATATTCAATTTAGAAAGTACCAATCCCTGAAAACGGTTAACCATACAAATTGAATATATTTCGCAGATTCAAGCATTTTTTTGACATCTCAATATGTATGAAAAATAATACGAAAGTTTTGGTAATTCACAGGACTTTTGACCTGTCATCGGTTGGTTAAGTGTTCACTTTACACACGTGCAACATTCGCCATTCTACCCATGATTGAAAACCACACAACTAATTTTTTTGGAACTCCTACATATATCATTAATCTCCCGATACAATAGTAGATGAGTTTACCAGAGGCATCTATGTTGGATTGAGAAAACTTTTATTTAGCAGAGACCCATTTATTTGGATGTACGCAAGATCCGGACCAGGATTATTTTTACATACAGCTTCATAAATCTACATACAGCTTCATCTTTGTTGCTATGTAAAAAAATATATAAATAACTAAAGTGGAGAAAACTCAGATTTGAAAAAAAGCATTTTGACACACTCAAAATGTTGTAGCATTTACAAAGCTTACGACCAACCATTAGGTGGTTGAGGGATCACTTTTTACACTTTAGATGACAGAAGGAATTTGCGTGTGCTTTGTTCATACTATACATAGAAATAAAAAAAAGTAAAATATGGATACTCAGTATCGAGCAGAAACGTAACTGTTTCACACTGTGTTAATTAAGAAATTAAACAAGCTAACGAGTGATATGTCACGTCTGAAAAAAAAAACCTACCTCTTTGATGAGACGTTTATAATATCTTGATAACAATCCCTTTAGGGTAAATCTGGTATTTGCACAAAAATTAAGACGCGCCTTAAGTACTGAAAATATATTTATAAATTTGGGTCGGGTCAGAGTTTTGTTGTTCGACCCCATATATCTACTGATTTATATTTTAAACACAAGCGACTTCAGTCTTATCACAAGAGTACAAACATCTAAAAATTCACTGTAAATATTTTTCATAATATACGAATTGGTTGAAATCATTTAAAAATATTTAATAACATTTTACTTAAAGGTGGAGTTTACCCACTTACTAACGATTTAAGAAAAATAAATCGATTTTCAGAAATATAGAGCAGACATTTTGTCTCTCCGAGCAGATATTTTTTTGATGTCAAAAAGATAATTTATTTATAGATATTTCTTATCAATTTATTATATTTTTAAATGAAATATTGCTCGATTTGTCTCAAGAGAATGTAATTTTTTTTCATGAACTAGCTGTGCGGGAGAAAGTTAATACAAAAAATACGTTAAAACATATATTATTCTTTTAAATACTCGTATTACATCAGCAGTGAAATTAATTAAATTCATTATTTTTTTATATGAAGAAATATATTGAAGAAGTGAAATAATAATTTTTATTAATCAAAATAAAAATTAAATACATTATTTCGATGGGGTTTCATTTAAATGCGATCACTCAGACGAACGTGTGGCAAAACGATGTATGATAGGTGTTCGAATGGTGAAATAAGGAATGAATGGAAGGCGGAGATAAGCATTATCGATAAAATTAAGAAAGGTATGTTGAGATGATTTGGAGATGTGGAACGTATGAGCGAGGAAAGAACGGTGAAAAAAATGAGGTGAATGTAGTTGGAAAAAGAAGCAGAAGACCGAGGAAACTTGGCACAATCAGGTATATCAAATACTTGAAAGCGGCCGGGTCAGGAGTCGAAATAATCGGCGGATATGTATGAGCAGATGCGTGAATGTGGAAGAGGGGAAGAATGTTTGGAAAGATTGAGTGGTATGGCGTTCTATTTTCTCTGCCTACCCCTGTGGGATAGCGGCAGCAGTGATCGTTAGTTAGTTTTTATAAATTTCATTATTTATGTATCATTGAATGTTCTAAACTAAACCCAGGATTGGTAGAATGGAGGCAATTAGGGAACATAAAGATTAATTACAAAAAATTGTATTTGATGAATACTGATAGTTTAAATCCTGCTTCTCCTTCCTGCTAAATCTATTCTTTTATATAATATCCTTTTTTTAAATCTCTGAATGTTTTTTAATAGATTTATAACATAAATGTGGAATTGTTTCATTGGATTTTTTTAACGTAGCTATTGTTTATAATATCATTTTTTTTAAATATGTAAGCTGTACCATTCCCGAAAAAAAAAGAATAATACCTGCATCGGGATATTCTTCCAGAAAGATCTCTCTGGCTTGCTTGGCTAGCTCCACAGCCTTGTACATGAGAACCAGGCCTTCCGCAGCGTTAATTCCAAGATACTGTTTAAAGCCTTCAATAGAGGCTTGGTAAGTATTCGTAATGATGAGATCAGCTCCAGCTGAAAAAATGTTTATCGGTCAGAATATAAAAAATTAATATTTATTTAAAAATAATATTCCTATTGATATTAAATAAAATTAATATTAAAAAATAATATTCCTTTAATTAACAACCAAATAAATTTGACTTATAGTCCATTATTTGATTCAACGTCGGTTAAGCAAGATTCGTCAACAATATCCGATTCAAATCCCGCCCACTCCTTTTAATCCTACGAGTATGTAAGCTGGTTCATTAATATGTTTAATCCTAGTGCATGTTTAACCTCGGCTCGTAACGCATGTTTGTGCTGAAACCTTTAGTGCATGTTGGTCTTCGGGTCGACCAAAAATCGCATGTGTTAAACATTTTGTGCAGTTTTAAGTGTGTGAAGGGTGGTATTTTTTGGATGCTGTGGCAGTGATTGTCCTGACGAAGAGACGGGTACGTCTCGAAACCGGTAGACATAAAAATCTCGGTGAGTGGTTATATACTAATATTATTAACATTTTTGTAAAAAAAAGTAATATTTATCACTATTTATATTCTCGAAACTAGCGGGTTTTAAAGAAACGCTCAAGAAATTATTTATTTGCGATTAGTCTTGATGTATTTGATATTGCCTGTGCAAAAGTAGCAAGGTGAGTTTTTTTAAACATGAAAAACAGTCAAAATTATATCCTTATTATGTCGTGTGTCTTCTGTCAATTTTCGCATATTTTGTTGCGTAGTTGCTTGTAGATATCGTATGTATTTGACATTTTTAAAGATTAAAAAAATATTTTTTAATACATCGGTCAGAAAAAAAACTTGCTTAAATGAACAAAAGTATAGAGAAAAAAAATTAAATTCTAGATTTAAAAATTTCGTGTTACATATCGAAAATGTTGCGTTTTATATATTTCATGTTGAATTTGGTACAAAGTGACGGAAAATTACCAGAAAAACTATGGTTCTTGTTTAATAATGTTTTTTTTAAGGATTGGGTTTACCTGTTTTTGTATGGACTACAAGGAACAAACTTTAAACATGAAAGCTGAATACCGATAGTAAAATGTGTTCGTAAAACGTCAAAATATTATATTATAATTTGTACAATTTGTCCATATTTACGTAATGGCTAGTTAAGGTTAGGTAATTCATTTTACTTTTTTGCGGATAGTAAGCGTTACATTTTTACAACGCTGTACACATACACACATATATATATATATATATATATATATATATATATATATATATATATATATATATATATATATACATATTTTTATATATATATATATATATATATATATATATATATATATATATATATATACATATATATATATATATATATATATATATATATATATATATATATATATATATATATATAAATATATATATATATATATATTATATATATATATATATATATTTATATATATATATATATGAAAATATGTATATATATATATATATATATATATATATATATATATATATATATGTATATATATATATATATATATATATATATATTCAAATATGTAATTTACTCTCTTTGTAATATGTACTCATATGATATATTTACGTATCAATTTGGAGAAAAAAGAATTATGTTTATTTCGAGAGAGTAAAAGCCGAGTACCTACTTAGGAAAATCAAATCATTATATCGGATAAAAAATAAACGTTGGCGAAAAAATCTATGTTTGATTTTATATAAAAAACATAATTAGGTGATTTTAAAGGTATGTAGGCTCAAGTTTTTAATGATGTTATAATCGGTGGAACTGAAAAACAATATGGAAAATTGTTTTCCATTGCGATTGATTTGTTTATTTGTCAAGAGCAGAACGAGCCAATTGTTATAGAATTCCTTGAAAACTGTAAGGGTTTAAATATTTTCGCTAATGTCTTCTGAGAATAATCACTCAAACGATAGTAAAAATGATTCTTATTATTGTTATTCTTACAAATTATTCTTTCTTTTCTAATTAAACCAGACTGAGTGAGAGCAATGCGTGGCCGGGTACAGCTAGTGTTATATAATTTATTTATCTTGTGTGTTCTACTTCTCACTAACGAATTTCACCTATGCGAGTAGTTTAAATGGAATTGTATAAAGTAAATACACATCAGTTAACAATAAATAATTTCTTTACACATTGGTTTACCTCCTTTAATCTTAACCGAGTTTAATTTCGTATCTTGAATACGTATCAAACTGCTTCATGTATTTTGGTAACACTGCACTGAAAGGAAGAATAGTATGTACTAATGTGAATTAGTAAGTAAACACCTCAATTATCTTTAGTTACTGCACAGCACGCAACAGTTATCATTCTATTAATATATGAGGTACGATAGGTACCTATAACATACTTATCTCGCATTTAAAACATACTCTGTCTTCATAAATAAATTTATACACGAATTCAAACAGGGGAGATGGAACATCACTGATTGAGATGGCAATTATTTGATTAAATTATGCAATTAATGAGTGGAAAGTCTAATACAGATTTTGAATCGATGAATGCATGTACCTAGGTATTACGTGCATAAAGGACCAGTAATATTGCTCAATTATTATTTCTTCTTCTTCGTCTTTATTAACCCTTATCCGAACCCAATGTAGCATAGGGTACTAAATCTTGATCGTTTCTTACATTAAGGTACGGTGATCAATCCTGGACTTCAGATACTAGTCAAGATATAAAAAAAAGAGAGGGAAAAAATCATTAATTTTGATTTTAACTCCTCCTGGAAATCGAGCCCGGGGCCTCCAGCACGGCAACTAAACGCGCTAACCATTATAATACGGATTTTTTTATATTTTTCAGTTCACAAACGCAGTCTAAAAGCAAAAATTCTAATAATTGCAGAGCATGCTAGATTTTACGAATTTACGGAGATATTTTAGTCGTATATCACAAAATACTACGAGTCAAGGATATTATAAATCGAGATAATGTATAATGGCCCTTGCAAAAGATATTGTAAAACTAGCGATTTCAATTGTGGCAACTATAATTTATTCAAAATTGTCGAAAAATTTTTTTGGTCGATATCAAATGAAAATTTGTTGATGGAGCAGTATGTTGTTATGTTTCACTTAAACGTGCTGTAGCGTGTTAAGGAGTTGTATCTTACCATTTATTACAGTAATAGTCTCCCTACCACTGTACACTGAACAGTTTGTACGCATTGTCTGCCTCTACGCAATATTCAAGGAACGATAATAATAATAATTATCGTGCGTATAATACTCGTTGAGTACGCGATTAGTACACAATCATTAATCAATTTCGGAGATTAGCATAATTATTATAACAGTGTTATGTTAACACTAAAATGTTAATTTGTAATGTAATTGTAATGTATATTTACACTCCAGTTTTAATTACATGTAAAATATCAATTATCTAGAATCCTAAATTTGAAAAAGTGGCACTCAAAAAACTGATCTAAGGGGTAGACGTTCGGGAAATTCATAAAAGGGTATATATGTATCTGGAAAACTAAGGAACTTTTACTGAGGTCATATATTCATTTTTTGGTGAGTCATAAGCTGGCCTAACACTCCTTAAAAGGAATACGTTGGATTATGGGACACCCTGTTTTTATATATGTATGTATGTATATATATATATATATATATATATATATATATATATATATATATATATATATATATATATATATATATATATATATATATATACATATATATATATATATATATATATATATAAATATATATAAAAAATTAAATTTAGGTATTTTATGTGAACAGTTGAGAGCATCAGGTGTCTTGTCATATGTAGCTTATTCATTGGTAAAAAACACTCATGATTATTTTTTGTTGTAGTTGTTTTATTCTATTATTTTTGTGCCGTCTTATTGATGGCACCATCGTGCCTACATCGTGGTACATCAACTGTCATTCAAAAAATAAAAGAGTCGATTCTTGACCAGGTCAACATAAAAATATTAATGCTTCATTACATAATATGGATCTGCTAAAATGTCAAAAGGCGAGTTAAAGAATAAAAAGGGGAGATCGGGTCTAAAGTAACACTGGTCCAAAATAACTACCCGCATACGTTATTTCCTATGCACTCTGCTAAGTAAACACTCTGCTTTTGCCACATTTCTTAGTCCCACTCTTTCCGTGTTACTTTCCGGAGGTGACGTGAAACTTAGGCGCGAAAATTTGGGTACAAAGATTTCAGGAGTTGGAAATCTTGGTCGAAAGTAACACTAGACACATCTGCGATAATCTACATAATCTACATAATCTAAAACAACTGTATTTAAAAAATCCTTACTACATACATTGGTGGATAGGGCACCACGTTGGATCTATGCGGTGTCAACTTGATATCAATTACAGGACGTCAAGGTACATTAGTCTTATTTATTTGGTGTAGGAGTGATATATATATTTGATGACGTACTGATGATTCAAGTGAGGAAGCTCAGAGTGAAGAATATTATAGCTATATGAGAATAAAAGAGATTTAGTAAGAAGGAAAAAGAGAAAAGCAACATATTTATGGGAATCTCTGGAGGACATAAAAGTAGATAACATATTTGGTAAGCTATCTGCCGGCATCTTCAGTTTTAAAAGATGTTTATTTGGTAAACTTCAATGCCGAAAAATGTTTTTTTCGGACTGCAGTCTCCACTACATATTAAGAAAAAATTGCCGAATCAATTAATGTTATCACTTTGTAGTAATATGTATCCATTTTTAATTTAAGTTTTACTTGGTAAATACCACTATTTCTTAAAATCCATTATGACCTGTTTCGATACATTCCCCATCATTTTACAATACTATGGTGTTTGAAAATGATGCGGATTGCATTGAAATACGTGTCACAATAGATTTTAAGAAATAGTGGTATTTACCAAGTAAAACATAAAAAAAATAGGCTAGTAACGTTCTAATGATATTATTACTTTTATTATCTTATTTTTAAAACGATTTCTTTCAGATGACGATATTGTCATTGTTATTTTTATTGATGATGCGATATGGATTAACCAATTGCATTCATAATTGAATAGAGATAATATGATAATATGCTTTTTAAATGATCTAATACTAACTATTTGATTACCGTTTATTTTTATCAAGATGTGTTGCTATTCACCTAATCTTGACCTACATAATGCTGTTGGCAAGCCAGATATCTTAGAACATTTTTGTGGGAAATATTTCAGACAGAAATGGCGATAATTTATTTGTCACCGATATATTTTTATCAAGAATCGACTCTAGGTGAGAGTGGAATACGACGTTATATTTCATCTTAACCTTTGTGCTTTTGGAATATTTATCGTTATATTCTTTTCGATACATTATATTTTTATACGTATAAATTTATGTTGAGTAAGTTTTATTTCGATTTCATGAAACATATAATATTTTGAAATATTGTAGAATACCGACAAAAGTGTAAAAAAAGACGATTTAAAATTACTTTGGGAGATGTGACATAAATTTCCAGTTCATCCTTGGAATCGGAATAGAATAACTGGATCGATTTTCGGATGGTTAAAAACAGTTATCACCCAGTTTTTTCTATGAAAATATGGTTTACTTCAAATATTGTAGGTATAATACGTATACAACCTTTATTGTACTTACTAAACTAACTAACCATCACGACGCTTCTCCGCAGGGGTAGGCAGAGAGAATAGAATGCCATACCACTCTGTCTTTGAAAACATTTTTCGTCTCTTCCACATTCAAACATCTACTCATACAAACACGCCGATTAAGTTTTTGAAATACTTGATCATGCCAAGTTTTTCTCTCGGCCTTCCTCTGCTCATATTTCTAACTACATATATACTCAAAAGCAAATTACTGTGCACTATTTCCATAAATAGTCTGTCTAAGGTACAAATATGTACAATATACTCGATTTAAAAAAAACAACAATGTAGGCTGTATAAATATAATCAAAAATTTATTACAAAATAATTTTTTTTTTTTTTTTGAAAAACATAACCCGCCTTCCTTTTTTAGGGACGGAAAAAAAATCATTTGTCAAAAAAGTCTTTAAGAGGATATGATAGGATATACTATACAGGCTAATTATACGATACTCTTTCCGATTTCTTATTTACTTATTTATTTGGTAAAAACACTATTATTATTTTTATATTTTTTCAAACGAAAAAATCTCAACCAGTTTAGAACTAAGTATGGAGAATTAGATTTATAAAAACATTATTTAACAATGATAAGTTATAAGTATTTAATTTCTCATTGCATACATTTTATATACGTAGTTGTAGGAACTAAATTTTATTTTACTATAATAAATCACCCTTCGCTAATACATGTTTCACAAAAGCCTACTGTATTACACAATATTAACATGTGGATATGTAAAACTTACCAAAATATTACACCCAGATACATGTCAGGGGAAGGGTTGGTAAGATTAGGGTTGCCAGTACCTACGCACGTCTACCTACCGCCGACTGGTAAATGCTATGGCGAACTGAAACTAGCGGAGGAAATATAAACCCTCACCAACTTATTGGGCGGTTGTTTTATCGGTTGGAAGTTTCTATAACAATTTTGTGTCAAAATCAAGAATTTGTTCCTTTGATGTAGAGTATACGTAATTCCACATATCGCTCATTTAAAGTTCTATAACGTGTCTTCACTAGCCTTCACTTTACGTGGTTCAGTAGCCTCAAGTACTTGTACATAGTAACAAAGATAATAATATTATTTTTTGACATCTCATCAAAGATGAAGAAGAATATGGAAGTCTGGGCATTCATTGAATGTTACACGTGTGTAAAGTGATCACTTAAAACAGCCTGTGACGGTCGTCAGCCCCGTAAATGCCCAGACTTCTATATTCTTCTTCATCTTTGATGAGATGTCAAAAAATAATATGAAAAATAGCTCATATAATTGGAGATAATCCAGATTTGTGAACAAGTATTTGGACACACTCAAAATGTTGTAAATAAAGTAACTGGTCAAATGAAAAGCTGAAATAATAAAATGAAAATGATGTTTTCTGGCGTTTCTCATGTGTGCGATTATAATCCAGGATTTGGACCTCACATACTAATATAAGAGTTTATGCTCAATAAAAAGCGTTTTTTCATCTCACCAATAGATGTCTCTAGTGAAGTTCAGTGATTCAAGAACAAGGTGTCTAAATTGGTTCATATATATATAGAACTTCCAAGAATTTGAGTAGTGTGGTTGTCAATAATGGGTAGAATTGGTGAATGTTACACGTGTGTAAAGTGATCACTTAAACCAGACTATGACGGTCGTCAGCCCCGTAAATGCCCAGACTTTCATATTCTTCTTCATCTTTTATGAGATGTCAAAAAATAATATGAAAAATAACTCCTATAATTGGAGATAATCCAGATTTGTGAACAACTTTGTGAACAACAAGATTTGTGGACACACTCAAAATGTTGTAAGACAATAATAAATTCAATTCCAATCTTAAAGAAATGCCTCAAGTACCAATATTTCCAAATTTATGATAATAATTTTTCTGAATTTGCTAATATCCGAAGACCATCATTTCAATAAATCAACGGGTAAAGAAATTTTACATGTAAATAAAACTGGTCATTGTTTGATTATCTAAATCTAGAAAAATTAGAAATAAGTAAAGGAATAAATAAAGACTTACCCGTAATAAATAACCAACTAAATTTAACTTCAAGTCTACTTTTAAAAATATTCTCACTGTGATTGATTTGTCTTTTTTCTTTCTTTAAAAAAAATATTTTTGTATAAATGTCAGACCAAAATAATTTTATTTTAATGACCTGATGATGGAATAATTATTCCGTGAATGGTAGTCACGAATTATTGTGTATTAAAGTGGTATTACACAATGTGAACGATGAATGATAAAAAGAGTTAAAAATATTTCGTTTTCATGATAACGAAAAATAAAAATACTTTCATTGTTTTTTATTATATTTTTAACGGAATTGTCATTTAGACGTATAAAGATCGGTTAAAGTTAATCGAAGAGGTTATTAGTTTATCGCTCAATAACAAAGAGCTCTCTTACACCGTAGTATAGATGCGTCGTTTTGTTTCGGTTAACGTTTGACTAACGATTCTCTGGAAACAGCTCAATTCAGATATAAAAGTATCACGGTGATATGGTAATTAATTTAGAAAATATTGCCAAATTATCCTACTTTTATAAAGAGCCTATTTTCAAATAAAGGTGTATTTGGATGAGCGCCCTACTGTAAAACTGGCGTTACGGGTTCGAGTTTACGCTAATTGCAAATAAAATTAAAGAGTAATTCAAAAATAGTTTCCCCGGGTATTTGTGACGTATTTCTCATTCCTCACTTCGCCACACTTCTTTCTAATAAAATGTTCATACTTGGATTTCAATAATCTATTCAAGCTCAGTATTTCAACACGATATGGAAGTTTACTTATAAGCAGATTCACTTAAACCAGTCGATGACAAGTCTTTTTATGACCGGATGGTTCCTAGTACCGGACACTATAATTCTCTGGGTGTGAATGATACTATTTTCCGAAAACGTTAAGGGAGTTAATTTTTTGCTGATGCTGGTAATTACTGTAACTAAACTCGGCTACCGTTCTGGAGGTCCCTGGTTCGATTCCCAGAGGGCGTTAAAATAAATATAAGTGAATTTTTTCACTCTAATATTTATTCAATATTACCCTGGAGTGGTACCCGAAGCGGAAGGCTGAACACCCTGATCTCCTTCATGTGTTAATGATCCAGATAACACTGCGTTTATATGATGCAGTGCCCTATGCACCATAGGGTGCGGATGAGGGTTTGAAGATGATACGAGTATCCATATTGTAGTTTTGCATACCTCTGAGGAAATCCAGATGGGTGCTGATGACTTCGTCAGGATGTGTGGAGAGGAACCTCGCGCTCCACAGGGGGTCGCCATCCACCACTTCTCCCAGGTGACAGCTCAGCTGGGAAGAGAACCCGCCATCCAGGATGACTATTTCCCTCTGGCGAGCCTGACCATTCGTAGGTTTCATCGCCAGCTGAAAAATAAATAAATATTGAAAAGGGAGAAAAAATAAAGGAAATGATAAAAGTGTAAAGCACCTTCGATCGTGCATTTTTTATTATATCATATCTCAGATCTCAAGGCTTTTATGGTTAGTAATTATATTTGCTGACGTTTAAAAAATATACCTAATGAAAAGTTACAGACATTTTTACAGTTACTTATTTTAATTATGGATTTTTTTTGTTATTTGGATGAAAACTAAATAATTATGATTAAAACTTTGGTTTTTCGCTTTTATATTTGTGTAAATTTTCGGCAAATTTAAAAGTAAAATAACTTTAAAATATAAAATAAGAATCATATCGCTCACTCTTTTCAACAATGTCAAATATCAAAAATCGTCAATTTTCAGTTGTGCATGTTTTCATAATGCCCAGAAAGTATACTATATCCCAGCAAAAACCGCATATTTTTATATCATACAGGGCAAAAAGTGTTGTTTTTGCATTTTGAAGAAAAGGAATTGTTTAATTATTCTTTTAAATGTACTAAACAGATTTCATCTAAAAATATCTGTTGCTCAGGTTAAATAAGTGGCTTGATATTGATTTTTAATAGATTTTATTATATTTTTAAACTTTAAAAAGATCTCCTAAAAAATCTAGTTTTTTTGATATATGGTATGACGTTGTTGAAAGGCGTGAACGATATGTCAAGAGGACATTGACATCGATTAGATGATAAACTAAACGTTTTATCAATGCTGTGCAGATAGATTTAAACGATATTATAACTACAATATTCTATGAGGAAGATAATGATACAATTTATTGATTTGCATGCAACAGTAAAGTCAAAGTTATCAACATTATGTAGTTAAAAAATTTACTTCCATTTGAAATTCCAATTGTTTACTAGTCAAAACGTGCCTTAAAACAAGCAGTGTAAGTCCAAATATTCCCATTTAAAAATGTTTTAAAATTAAAATTAAAATGATGGAAGTTTTTCACGTGTACAAGTTATTTAATGAGCAGGCACGAAGAATAAGTAGAGTTTTAGAAGTAAATTTACGTTTTCGTAGACATTAGGTGCAGAAGGGCAAATTTCCGAATTTCTGGGAATGTTTGATTACCTACTTAAAAATAAATGGAACGAGCAAGAATAAACTCACTTACTCGGAATATTTTTAGAGGAACGCTAACGTTGCATTCATAAATATTATTTCGAAGGAAAGTAAGCTTCTTGGTCATTGAACTCGCTTATTTTTTAAAACGTAAATGTAAACGTTTTATTCGATGGGTTCTGTTATCGCGAACTTTTGTATGTTTGAAAAAATATTATTATATTTCAGTGTTTTTAAATTTTGTCAAATTGTTAGCACGCTTGGCTACCGTACTGGGGGTCCCGGATTCGATTTTCAGGGTAAGGTCAAATAAATGAACGTGATTTTTCTTTCTAATATTTATTCAATATTACCCTGGACTGGTACCTGAAGCGGAAGGCTTCCTTTCCTTCATATGTTCACGAACAAGATAACACTGTGTTTGTGTGATGCAGTGCCCTATGCACCATAGGGTTTGAAGGAGAAGGAGTTATTAAAAAATGTAACTAAGATTTCATAATTTATAACATAATTATAGTCGTATTTCATTATAAGATTTAATACAAAATAGTAAATTACTTAGAGATAAGACATGGAAATTGAGAAATATTATGATACAATATAAAAGGCAGTTGAAAGGAATTTCCATGATTAAAATAAATTTTAATAATACAATATAAAAAATTATATATTTTTCACGTTTTAAAAATATTTTTGGATAGTAAATTTAAAAAAGGTAAATATGTATTGTATATAGTGCTATTCTTGCTACTGTGAGAGAGGTCATGCATTCGATTAATGAAGGGGACAACATGATATTAGAGGAATTACCTGTAGATTGATCACTTAACCTTCATGTCATTTAAGATAGAGGTCAACAAATAAATATCATACTATCGTGTTATTCAGTAATAATAATAATAGTAATTTTGAATAACTTACAAAGCGCCATTTACTAATACTAACTCAAGGGCGCTTCGCTGTTATTAATATGATGAAAATTTAAAGAATATTAGACAGATTCTGTATGTCAGAATATTAGACATCACAGATTCTGATAAAATTCAAACAAAGTTCATACAAAAATGATTAAATTAATTACCACCGCCCTGTACCTTACATGCTTAAAATCAATGCAAAAAGCATCCAATTTCGTTTTATTCAACGAAATTCTCAACGACAATAAGTAGAAATTTTAAGAAATTCAACATGTTTTTCACTTTCTCTATAATTTCGATGGTTATTAATTCTAGAATTGATATTTTTTCGATTTTTGATAAGAAATATCGATTTACTTGATGAAAACGCATGCTCGATATCTATTCGTAAATTTGGGAACAATGACAGATCGATGAAGCGTTACATAGCAGCGATGCATTATTTGCCTGTTTTTTGTTATTGTTTTGTTCAACATCAACAGTCTATTCCATATATGGTTCCATTCTTTCAAAATGGTCAACAGTTATTTTTTACAAGCCGAAAAACTGTAAGAAAAAACGAAACCAGTCTTTTACAAGACACCCATATACGGGTAAGTATAATAAATATACGACTAAGTGCAATATAAATGAAAAAGTAAACTGAATACTACCTATTTCCCGTCGGCATTTTCGTTAATAATAACGAATCAGTTTGCGTTTATGTTGATATTACGTACATGCGTTAAAGAGTGAATATATAAATATAAATGTATATATATATACAAATATATATTTATATATACAAATGTATGTATATATATATATGTGTATAAATATATATACATAAATATTTATATATATATATATATATATATATATATATATATATATATATATATATATATATATATATATATATATATATATATATAATGGCCCAAATGTCTAATCAATGTCTTTTTTGCGTTAACTTCTTATTACTAGGTCACATTTTTAACCTTAACACTGAATACCACCAATAATATACTCAAAAACATTATTTTGCAGTTAAAATAGTATTTTATTTATTGTTTCGGCATTTAATTTGTGGTAAGACATGTTAAAATGATTAAGGAAACACTATTATTTAGACCTGACGATGGAAGTTTAGCGTCCGAAACTAGTAGTCATTAAACAAACTCAAGTGGTATTAAAACGAGTGTTTCCTTAATCAGTGAAATTTGTATATTATTAGCAGGAAGAGAAAGGTTCGGGAATGTATTGTATTCGTATATAGTAAACATTAATAATAATTACGATATTAAATACGTGTTACAATTAAATTCAAATAATTTTTCTGTCCGTTGAAAATGCTTTTATCGAGCAAAAGAGATGATAACAAAGCAAAATGAGATAACCTCAATTTGATTGGTGATCAGTGGAGTAGCTGGATAAAATATAATAATCTATATTATACCAATTTTACTTCTTAATCAAACAATACATGTAGGACATACATACCTATTGTGTATTTCGGCAAAATTAATTTATTTATATTGGATGGATTTAAAAAAATGATAATTTTTATTGGTTAAAAAATGAAATGGCGATGAGAATTTCGAAAATAAATTAATGGAAAATGAGTGAACATAAATCTTAATGAAAATACAATTATGGCAAATTCAGATCTCAAAAATGGATTACTTGAAATTAGAATGAGAAATTGATTTTTGAAAAAAAAATCTTTTTGATACCTTAAAAATCAATATCTGTGTGATCGACATTTACAGAAACGTCAATATTTACAGGGATAAAAAATAATTTTAATAAATGTGTATTTTGACGTAGGTTAATGATATTTTTGTATAAATTATTATTTCCGATATAAGCAAAATTTAACTTTTACTATCAAAAGAAATTGCATTTGCCTCACTAAAATCGATATTTTTATTAAACCGTGTAAGGATACTTTTAAAATTGTTTTTTTGTTATTGTTTTTAATAAAATTTAATTACATTTGGTAAACATCTGTATGCCCCTGAACTTCGTAATGAATATCAGTTTCCAATTATTTATTGGTTTATTGTCTTTGAAATAATGTTCAACAACAGTTTATCGCGGATAGACTACAAAGAGTAAAAAAGAGACAAAAATATGGAAAAATTGTCAGAGAGAGAGAGAGAAAGAGTAAAAGTAGTAAGTACATTTATCAGGCTGATTGATAACTGCTGACCTAACATATCAAATATACTTATACTTTGCATAGTGATTAATGAGGCAATTGAAACTGAAAGCATTTATAGGAACGTGTGTTTTTAATGGTTTTTTGAATATGTAATAAATAATTACGGAGGTAGTGATGACTGTTTTCGTTTTTCTTTAAATTAACAATAGGTTATATATTTATTTAATATTTCCATGGACTGGTAGCTGAAGTGCTTGAAAAGACTGATTACTTTCCCTTCGTGTATTTAACGATGAATTTAACATGGTATCAATTTATTGCAGTGGCCTATTCACTATGCATAAGTAAAAGAAGAATGAATAAAAATATTTTTCAGTATGAATAATTGTTTTTACAGTGATACAGCGTTTTTCCCTCCCTGGACACTAGTAGAATGAGAGGTAGCTCGTTACTTAAAAGTTGCATCTCGAAGCATTATTTGTAAGCGGAAGAGGGTGCGGAAGATGGTAAAAAACGGAGTAAAATTTGAAGTATACTAACTAACTAACTAACCACCACCACCCTGTCTTTGCGAACATTCTTCGCCTCTTCCACATTCATGCATCTCCTCATACACACCCGCCGATTATTTTGACTCCTGACCCGGCCGCTTTTATGTATTTCATATACCTGATTGTGCCGAGTATTTTAAGTATACCCTTTCCAAATACAGATATCATTTTGATTCTCAATAAAATAAAGCAACATATTTTATACTCAATACATATTTATTTCTTTTGAGGTGAGCATTACTTTTTAGTTTGTACGATAAATCAAAAGTAAGAAAGTTTTAAAATGTATTTTTAGTATTATGGGAAGACGACAAATAAATTTATGCTAATAATGAAAATTCTATAACCCGTTCTAATATATTAAATAAATATGCTAACAGTACGCTTTCAGTGAAATTTCAAAATTCGATGGTATCTCATTTGCATATCATTAGATCTATTCAATTTAGAAATAGGCACTGTATTATGATAAGACTTGATATATTTTTACAGTTTAATGTACTCACATTAATTTGTCACAATACATTTTAAAATAAAAAAGTTGCCTTAATAATTAAAAATATCGAATGAAGTATATAAAACAATGGTTTATTTTGTGTATAAAAAGCATTGTCAACTTTGTGGTTTGGTAATTTAACACTCTCCTTATCATTCATCGTTCACTTTGTGTAATGCCACTTTAAAAAACTTTTTCAAATTTGTTATTTTTGTATGAAATCAGACCGTAAAAATTTCATTTAATCTATATTTGACCAGTTTATGGGATGATTATTTCGATATCGGTAGTCACGAAGTAGTGTTTTTTAAAGTTTTTTGAAGTGGCATTACACAAAGTGAACGATGAATAATAAGGAGTGTAAAATAATTGTTACCCAACAAAATTCGTTGCTTTAAATTATGTTTTTGATTACGAAGAATCACGGGGTTGAAAAATGGACGCTGTATTCAGTGTTGAAGTTTAGATCTGGTACATATTTTGCGGTTATTGTATCGGGGTGCGATGCAAATAATTTTTAATCAGGGTAAGTAGTAAAGATGACAGTAAGTTAAGGTAGCAATAAAAATAATAATTACAATTTTCGATAAACTGAAACAGCCCCATTTTTGTAAAATACTACCTCGAGGGCTACACTGTGATTAAGTTGAGGAAAAGAAAATTGTGGAAATTACTGAGATAACAAATGCGTTTTTTCTTCTAAATATGATCTCACTCTCACTGTTTTTAACGGTTGGTGAAAGAACATGCTATCGGTCCAGCAACAGCAAAGGCACGCTCCCCAAATTTAGTTCGCTGGTTATGACCCGGTAAGATCACTTTATTCATGGAAGTTTTAGTCCATCGAAGCGTGAGACGTCTATCAACCAATTCGTCTGGAATCCACAGCATGTTAGATACTCTGGAGCTGTACTATATATTTATTTGTACACAAGCAAACAGAGTTTATACTCACACACAGAGTTTATACATTTTTGGAAAAGCGTAACCAGTGCAGTTCAAAAAGTTTTTTCTCTTTTGGAGGCAGGAACCAGTCCCGTTTTCCCCATAGATATTTATAAAACATTTATTTTATTTTATATTCGTTGCTCAAAATACTTCTTTGAACCTCTCTTATTTATGCAAATGTGTTTTTTTTTATCAATATCTACATCTTTTATTCCTTCGTTATATAACTAATTATGTAAAATATTTGTTTGTCTACTTTTGCTATAAACACATTCGTATTCATTATTATTTTGGTTTGTTTTTGTCTCTTTTCCTTGTCTCTTGATTTTTATTTATTTTTATCTCCATTCCATTGCTATTTAATCAACATATGTACTATTGTAGGTATAAATTGGTTTTATGCGTGTATTTCAGGAATATATTTCCATGAATTTTAGAATTATTTTTCACTAGTCTTTCTTGTACCCAAGGAAGACCAATGCTGACAATTCGTCGGCAGTTGTCGTCTGAACTTCAGGACGCGGGTCTGACTTCGGATACAAGGGTGCTGGTAGCCGACAGAAAAGCCTGTAGACAGTTTGTGGACTCCATATGCTCCAATAGGGAGCGGATATGGTAAAAGAAGAAGAAATCATTGTTTTTATCCACTTTTATTATGGGTATTTTTTCCGAACGATACGTATTCGTCCTTGAAGAGGAGAATGTGATTGTCGAAACCGGTTGGAAAAAAGTACCAAAAAAAAAATTAAAAACAAAGATTAAGTTTTACTTTTTATAGATTGAGAAAAAATAATATAATTTATTGTTTTAAATATAACTCAAAATGGTCTCAAAATATATTCATTATAAAAAAAAATAATTAATTTTTATAATTTATATAGCGCCATTTTTGTTAAATCCTACCTCAAGGCCGCTTCACTGTGAATAAATTGTGAAAAAGAAGATAGTGGAAATAATTAAGCAAACAAACGTATTTTTAGTTTTTTTCTAAGAAAGAGCATTCCACGCCATTGTTCCCGCAACATCAAAGGCACGCTGGCCAAATTTAGTGCGCTGGTTGCGACCTGGTAAGATCACTTTGCCATATCAGTAGTTATAGCCGATCGAAGCGTGTGACGTCTATTAACCAATTTGTCTAGAATACACAGCTCTTTTAGATATTTTGGAGGCATATTAATGTACCGTAAAGTGGGTATACATTGCACCAAAATACTGCATTTTTTCAAAAAATTGTCTATTCAGATCAGGTTTTTTACTTTTTCTGAGGTTTCAACTATTGCAATGTAATAACACATATACCTGTAACATGTCTGATACGTTTTTAAATTTTTATCTATTTTGCCTGTATTTTTTTTTAATTATTAAATTTTGGTGCAAAGTATCCCGGGGTAAAGTACAACTTTGCACCATGATATTTTCTCTACACTTTTCGTACTAGAATCCAAATTTATGCAAAGTAAAGGCTATCCTACAAGTTTTGTTGCACCTTATGAAGGGTTTTGGCTCACAGTTCACTAAATGCAGATTATAATATTGTATAATTATGGAAAAATAAGACACTTGATGGAAATTTTTTAAAAAAAATATTGAAAAATCTAACAAAAATGTTTTTTTTTCAATACTGAAGGTTTAAAATTATATAAAATAAAAGGTGGATAATAAAACATATCGTACTATAAAGGTAATAGGAATTAAAATTAAATTAGGTCTAAATATGGTGAGGTTCCGGGACGGTAAAGAAACCTCTTTTGGATTGCATTTTCGGTTCTTTTATGGAACCCGCTACATCCTTCCAAGAATATTGAAGAAAGTCATCCTTCATCGGCCACTTCCACGATTTGAGACTCTCCTGCATGGATTTAACAGCTCTGTCTTTCTTTATTTCCAAAATCTGTCCCGGAAATTTTTCTCCTTCATAATGAAATACGACATATTTTCCCACCTTCTTTTTTACTGGTCCTAATGAAACGGAAGAACAAATACGATAACTGGTTTCAGTCATCGTTTTTGTTCTTCTCCCTCTTCCTCAAAGCTTCCGTGTGAACTATAATCTGTTAATGCTAGATATGCTGGAAGTTTCGATGCGGAAGGTGGGATCATTGATGTAGTTGGTTCAGGTAGCATTTGTGTCTCGTCAACGTTCATTTCGACATTTGGATCGTGAGCAATGCTCTTACCTGGTTCTATCGGTATCGTTTTCCTGCGTTTTAAGACTGAATTCTTTGGGTTGAATCTGTTTTCTTCCAAAAACTGTTGAAAACTCTTGCGCACGTCATCGTCATACGCTTTTAATGGCAACCGATTAAGCAACTGACTAGTTTTAGCAACAGTCAAGGTTTTATGTCTTTGCAAAAATGATCTTATCCATTCAGAGCCTGGTACGTTGTTCTTTAATATTCGTACTCTTCTGCCAAATCTATCCAAATAGGCTATTAGAATGTAGCGAATGATAAAAACACTCACTGGGAAACCGTACTCACTCATGTCTACCTTGCAGTTTACGAAGGATTGCTCTTCGCCCTTGTCACATATCGGAGGTTTTCCCACAGGTTTTGTGTGCTGACCTTTGAGCTTATAGTTAATCGTCCTTCTGGGGATTTTGAAAATTTCTTTAGCCTTTCTTTGACTGATTGTACCATTTCGAATGGCCTCCAAACACTGCTCCACTCTCTTCGGTGTAAAATCGCAGTATCGTCTGGCATTAGGCCGCTGTTTGTGTGTTCTTGACATTTTTGAAAAAAATATACCATCAGGAATTAAGTAAGTACACAAAACCAATAGATATTTAGCAAACATGTCAAGTTGTACTAGCCTTTTTAAGACTTTTCATCAAATTAATTAACTATGGCCTTTTGTGGATACTTTGCATTTGGTGCAATGTTACCCCAAATGTGGTCAATACAAGTCAGTTCTTAAAAAAATATTATTTTTACATAAACTTGACAACGTAACTAAAAATACAGCATTTGAGAAAAGCAGGGCCTATCTACCTACGATTTAGAGACCACTCACTTGTTGTAACTAGTTTCAGTATACTGATTCCACTGGATTTTTTCGGACACAATTTTCAGACAGAAAACTTTCTTTACGTTCGGACAGGAAAAACGCATTGAAGCAATAGCGACCGACTATTACTTCTGTAAACTAAAAAGTAGATTGAAGTGCCGTCTATCAGAAACAATAGAAAGTAGAATGAAAAATGACATGTATCAGAGATGACCAGCTCTACAATTTCTTTACAGAAGGTGGTGCAAAGTATCACCCATGGTGCAAAGTATACCCACTTTACGGTACTATATTTATTGTGAGTGAGCAGTTATATATGGTATTGTACTTACCGTAATTTTTCCCCCAAAAATTGTTTGTCTGAACTGTGAGTACTTTATGTATTACAAATTTAAATTTACAATATCTTTATGCTACATTGATATAATTATTCATTTGCAGAAGCGCTATTGCGAAAACAATTAAATCATATTTATGCGTCTGCTTGTTTAACAAGTGTGTTATTTGAATATTTTTTACACTTTTGACGTTTTAATATAGCCGTTCCAAGTGGTCGTCGCATACAATAATGTATGGTATACTGTAAACCAGTGGTTTTCAAACGCTTTTGGGCCACGGACCCCTTTCAAAAGTCAAATCTTGCCCTTTGGACCCTGGGTGAAAAACAACATAATTCATAATAGAAAAATTACAAATTTAACTTTAATATGTTGAATGGTAAATTGTAACGTAAAAATAAAATAAAACATTTTGAAGAAGAATATCAGTTATTGTTTTTTTCTTCTTCTTATTTTACAAATCTCACATATGTTAAAAGTAAAGCTTCGTTTAGCAATGTTGGCTCGTCAAGCTGTATAAAGAATTCAGATGTTTTTAAGTAGTCACATAAAGAGTTTTCCACACACTGTCCTCTTGTGAACTCTTCGTTCAGTATTATTACTCAGTAGAATTCTTTTTATAATACCGAAAGCTGGTTTGTGCAACACGGTACATATTACTTCACTTACACCCGGTAGAATAAGTTCTTTGACAATAATGTGCAGCTTTCCAGACTTTACAATCAATTAAAATAATTAAAAATATTTATAACGTTTTGAGTGTGTCCAAATACTTGGTGACAAATCTAGATTATTTCCAATTAAAGGAGTTATTTTTCATATGATTTTTTTGATACCTCGACACAGATAATTATATAGAAGTTCCAAGAATTTCAGTTGTGTGGTTGTCAATCATGGATAGAATTGGTGAATGTTACAAGTGTGTTAAGTGATCACTCAAACCGACTTATGACGGTCGTAAGCCCCGTATATGCCCAGACTTCTATATCCTTCTTCATCTATGTTGAGATGTAAAAAAATAAAAAATAAAATGATAAATAAAAATGTGTCCTTGCGCGGACCCCCTAACGTTATTTAGGGACCCCCTAATCAATTTGAAATTTTCACGGACCCCCTGAAATATCCCAGGGACCCATGGGGGTCTACTTTGGGAACCACTGCTGTAAACAGCGAACGGTGACACCGAGTTGTTTTTTATTCGGGTTCCACTTTTGATACGACCGGCAGCGCGCTATTGCCTTGACCGATATCAACTACACAAACGACTCTTTTCCTAGTTGAGTTGGCGGGTACTTTATCGTTATTTTCGTGGTCGGGAATGATGTCGACGACCTTTAACATTATTATAAATCTACGAAATAAACAATCGATAGAATGCCCACTGTTTGTTACAATTGCGAAAGCGATGTAATTCTCTGGCAAAATTCAAATATTTTACCGGAGAATGATCCATTAAATCTCCGTATAATAATATTGAGAATCGATACATTTGTTTGGTATCACTTCGAGTTAAGACCAAAACAAGATTATAAAAACAATAAGGAAATAACATTTAAACAAAATTAGAATAATTTAAAATGTGAAATATTATAATTTTACTACAGGTACAATTAATTGTATATTATAGTAATACCGATCATAATTTATGAGAAACATTCGCAATCGCAAACAGTGCATTATAAGCTTTATCGGTAAAATTAAGAAAGGTGTGTTGAGATGGTTTGGACATGTGGAATGAATGAGTGAGGAAAGAATGGTAAAACAAATTTATGAGGCGAAGGTCGAGAGGAAGACCGAGAAAAACTTGGCACGATCAGGTATGTCAAATACTTTGAAAGCGGCCGGATCAGGAGTCAAAATAATCAGCGGGTATGTATGAGGAGATGCATGAACATGGAATAGGCGAGAATGTTTGCAAAGATAGGATAGTATAGCGTTCTATTCTCTCTACCTACCGATGGTTAGTTAGGTAGATAAACTTTTCTTGATATAAACCACTTTTTCTTAAAATGTAATGTAACACGTGTTTTGATGCATTCCGCATCATTTTCAAACACCGTATATGAAGCTTGGTCTAAATTTTAGAGTTGTGTCCTTGGTCATCCTTCAACGTCCCAAGGAAACACGTGTCATAATAGATTTTAAGAAATAGTGGTATTTACCAAGTAAAAGTTAAAAATTAAAAATGGATAGATATTACCACAAAGTGACTGCGGAATCAATTATTGAAATTATCGAATACTTTTATGGTTCGCTTTTTTGGTACATATCGCTCATTCCTTTCAAGAATGTCATAAAAAATCTTGATATTTCAGGAAAACGTTTTCAAAGTTTAAAAATACAACATAATGTATTAAAAATAAATATCAAGCCACTTATTGATCTTTTTACTGTGCAACAGATCTTTTCATGTAAAGCCTGAAGGTTTTTTCTCCATTTGAAAAATATTTAGTATTTTTAAAAAAATAATTTAACAAAACCTTTTCTTCAAAATGCAAAATTTTTCATTTTCTGCCCTGTAGCGAGTGTTTAATAAGTTTAAAATATGCCTCTTTTGCTGGGATAAAGTATATTTTCTGAGCATTCCGAAAACATGCACAACTAAAAATTGACGATTTTTGATTTATGACGTTCTTGAAAGGAGTGAGCGATATGGTAATCAGCAGTATGTTCTAACTTCCATATATTATTAACCTTTTGTTTAGTGAATTCATTCCGAAATTTCAACTATCATCCATATTTGGGAACTGATTTACACCGATTTCAGGACCGCTTTTACTGATTATACCATCATTTGGGTTTCTTTTTCATTTGAACATACCTTGTAATACATAACATACCTATATATCGAGGAGTTCATGTACGGAACTTCACATAATTTTTAGTACAAAGCTCTGGCTGTAAACCTAATACTCGTCCTAAATTCTTAAGTCGTGTAAGTAATGGAACACCTGCGTGTTAGGACCAAGAGCCTATGTCTAGGTAAGCCCGGGTCCTAATTGAAATATAAAAAGGTTCAACTTATGGTGAATGAGTTTCCGAAATCGAGGATTGAATTAGCCGATGTTATTTGTTATATATTTCCTCCCCTAAGAAGGAAATAAATGGAAGGTATCATAAAACTAATGGAAATTGATGTTTTCTGGATTATTACAAATCCATTTGAGTAGAATATGTTTTATGTAATAATTTTATATTCAAAAGAAGTACCGAGTGAACCTTGCCTTTACAAATATCTAAGTCACCACTTAATTAAATTTCATTTCAATGCCGAAAATCGTCATTTATAAACGTAAAAAGTAAATACGTTCTGTACAATATTTTGAGTGTGTTCAAATTCTTGTTCACAAATCTGGATTATCTCCAATTAGGAGATATTTTAAAATTATTTTTTGACATCTCAATAAAGATGAAGAAGACTATGGAAGTCTGGGCATTTACGGGGCTTACGACCGTCATAGGCTGGTTTAAGTGATCAATTTATACAAGTGCAAATTCCACCCATGATTGACAACCGCAATTTCTGTTTAGTACCTTCCAAAGGTAAAAGAGTAACTATAATAATACAATTAAGAAATGTTACATTTAAATTATTATCAAATATATTAGACATTGTTATTCCTCAATAGGTATAGTAAATATCTGTTCTAAGGTAGCAGTATTTACTTTTTTTTTATAAAATAAGGCTTATTAAATCTTAGTAATGGATACAGATAATTTATGTTACGTATGGAATATTGTAAAAAAAAATATGTTAAATGTGCCCAAATTTTTGTTCACAAATTCTAGGTTTGTCCACCAAGAAGTAATTTTTATATTGATATCTCAACATTGATGAATACAAATATGGAGGTCTAGGTATTTACATGAACGATATGTCGTTTACTAGTTTTAGCTATCCCATTATACACGTGTAACATTCACCATTATACCCATGATTGACAACTATACTACTTTAATTTCGGAAGTTGTATTTATCCTCCAATCGATAGCTTCTTTCTCCTGCAAGTTCTTTGCACCATCTAAGGATGAGTTGAAAAGTTTAGGTGATTTCTTGAAACACGTGTGACATTCACCATTCTACCCATGATTGACAACTACACTTCTGAAATTTCGGATGTTGTATTTATCCTTAAATTGACACCTCTTGCATGCGAGTTCTCGGCACCATCTAAGATTGAGTTGAGTAAGTTTTTATTTTATTTAGTAGAGACCTTCATAAATGCACAAAAATTCTTCCTAAATTATTATACTTTACATACTAGGAGACACTTGAAAAGATAATTTTTAATTTGAAACAAAAATCATTTTTGCTTAAAAGTTAATAACTATGTTTACCTGTCTGTCATTGTGGTTATTTTTTTCTTTCTAAAATCGATATTTTCGACTTCAGAAGGTGGGGTAATTTTTTAATAGATTGACTAGTCAAAAAATGACCCCTGAGAATTAAGATAAAGAATTCCGTACACAGCACATAATGCAGAAAGAGGCTTCCGTAAATAATGAAGGTCATTAAAAATTGACACTAAAAACATCTTTTGTCCTTATGATATCCTTACCGCAGAATTTAAAATATAAAATTATTTTTGCTTTTCATAATGTGTACAAATTAATTGTTTAAGTTATTTTATAACATCAAAAATATTCTTTTGTAAATAATTTGATTTATCGCGAAAAGAAATTTATTTAACGTCAAAAAAAATAATAAAAAATAAAATCGAAATAATCGGCGGGTATGTATGAGGAGTTGCATGGATGTGGAAGAGGCGAAGAATGTTCGCAAAGACAGAGTGGTGAAGCGTTCTATTCTCGCTAGAAGTGGCGTGATGGTTAGTTAGATAGTTAGTTTAAAATAATATGCTTTTGTCATTGTAATTCTTTGCATCCTTTTTTGGAAAAAAATCCAATACATAGATAAACTTACTTCCTGTATCGCTTATGTGTTAATATTACGTTAGGTAGTAAAATAAATCGTATTTTAAGATTAATTAACTTTCGTAACAACTGCAGTTTGATGCACCTGGTTTGTTGTTTTCATCACTGTTTTACGGCATCTATAAATATTATTACATTCTCCCCGAACAGCGTCCCATACTAATGCCTCGACTTCCAATGAATATTTTCTTGCGTATTTATAGCCGCTTGTCTCTAACGACCCGCTCAACTAACTGTTTGACCGCTGGTATGAGATGATATTGAAACAATTTAGAAAAACACACTATGGTGACAACACGTGTTATTGAAATAGACGTCTGACGTAATATTTTGTGTTTATATCAAACCGAATACCATTTGCAAGTAAATAAAGTTGTTTTGCTAGGTATTATCTTCACCTGCTTATTATGCAATGTGTGCGACATCCACGTAATGCAAAATTTTTGGCGCTATGGCCTTATTAATTATGCAAATTATCATCAAGGAACTTCGATGCAAAAGTAAACAACAATACACGCCGGTGAACGTGAGCGCAAACAAAAAAACGACGGCAAACTATAATTTGCTAGAAAAATGTTTACTTATGATTATTTTATGAATATGTTTTTATCAGCGCAACGATTTTTCCACATGGTAACAGAGTTACGAGGTACCACTATATTCATACATATTTACACATTGCTTGTGTCCGAAATTTCCATCTACATGTTTAAATCTATTTAGCCTAGTCGCCATATGCTATAAAAAGTAATAAATCATTAATTACTTATTTGTTAATTGTTTTATTTTCATCTTTAAGATTTTTGTTTGTTGTTAAAATCAAATGTTTATATTAGCACTTTTAATTTAATCTATTTATATTTCTGATATCTATTGTATTCTTTCCAGTGCCTTTTATTATAACCTAAAATAAAATGTGTACGCGCGCACAGGTCATGCCTAAGTGGGATCTAATTTTGTATTAATGTAAAGGAATATTTTTTATTTGTAATTACAATGTATTGTGAAATGCAAAAAAAAACTAACGATTTTTTTTAAATACTGAAATTTTTCTTATATGTTCGTTATAGGGATCATTAGTTCTCTTTTTTTGTTGGTCGCTATCTTAAATTATGTATTCTGAAAATAATATTAATTAAATTTGTAAATAAATTCTTATTCCTCATTTTACGTTGCCAAAATTTGTCCTTTGAGGTCAATATTTTTTGACTCACCGTGAAATACATATTTCTTTGTATTATGAAATATATCTTTGAATTATGAAATATATCTTTGTACTATGAAATATGTTTTTAAGCGTATTATCGAAATAATACAATGATCAAATTTCAGTATCGTTTTTCAATTATAAATTGGAACAAAAAAACTTTTTTTTGTAATACGGTAATCAATATTATCAGCCAAAATTTAAAAATAGACATGACTTCATAAAGCAGTTAATACAGTAGGGTTAGAGTTACAAAAAAATGGATTTATGTAAAGTTATCAATGATTACTTCAGCGATAATAAAATAAAAACTTCTATATTTGATGTAATTTCAAATGAGACAAACGAAATCATAGCGACTGGCCTGATTATACATACATGCCTACTATTATGAATTTTGTAGGTGTGGGTAGAGAAATTGACTCGTGTATTATTATCTTCATGTTATTGTCGTCACAATGAGGAGTTGTTTGTAAACAAAACAATAACGTGGCTTATATTTATGACATAAAAAAAACATTAAGATTATATCTCCAAAAATGTAATGGAATAAAAATACTCATTAGAATTTATCATAAAAGTATTAAATAAAAAATAAACGGATGGTACAATAAACTGTTCAAATTGCCAATTTGATAACCCTTGTTAAAAGGAACGCTCGCTATTATTTTGTTTGCATTGCCAAAAAAAGAAATGAAAACAGAAGTCGAGTGCTTTAGTAATAAAATATGTAAATACCTTTTATATTAGTACAATCTCCTCGAACAAACACCGGGCGAATTCCCCAAAGAAGAGCGGGAAGTCCTTAGTACTGAAAGGTAAACTTGAAGATGACAAATATCACACTATTGACTGAAAGCACTGACTTCACAGGATTATTCGGATTGTCAAATCTTGATGCTTTTAACTTGAGCGAGCTTTGATTGAAACCCAATGGAGCGAACAGAGTATCGAGCGCGTAAGATTAGTTCGGATTGTTTTAAGTTTGAAGTAAGGTTAGATAGACGTCGTCTCGCTGCCGCGGTGAATATGAATGCCTGAGTGCCTCGATAACGACTAACAAGCCGGGCTGGTCTATCGCTCTGGTATCGCTCGTCGCCTTAGCTAGACTGTTCGGTGCTCCAACTGATCCACTGCCTGCTCTGCTGTTAATGCCTATTGCTGATTACCGACATACGCAACTCAGCGGACACTTTATTGTCATAATATACCTAAGGCGCTGCATCGCTATGAATACGTATTGTTAATCGGCTCTCATTGAAACTCGCTGTTTTTGTGATAAACAACTTAATATACATCCAAATTAACGATGTTTATGAACGTCTTTTGTATTAGCGGGGTAACCAATTCAAAAAGTATTTTGCTTCTCGTAATATTACTAATAACTAACATTCTTCCTTTGTTTGCTCTACCTCTCTTTTTTCATTTTGTCTTCCTTGTTTTCATCAATTTACAGTTTCATGAACATAAAATTGACGTTTATCAAAGTAAATAAAACTAGAAGTTCTGTTTGCTACGGCAAAAAGGATAAATAATTTAATTAAATCAATTTATATGAAATTAATAATCACACATATAATACACTCTCTATCCTCACTAGGTATATAAAAAAGATGTTTTAATTATTTGTTCATTCATTTTGTGATTATTTGTATTTTATACATGTTTTAAATTTTTAAAAAATGAATTATTTGTAGTCAATATGTGTAGCACTCAAATCCACAAGTAAATCGATATAGAAATAATAACATTTGATAATTCCATAAAACACTACATAAAAACGTGATGACTTGTATTACCTGCTCTAACACATGCTTGTATTGTGAAAATGTGTATTTCAACAAAAAAAGTATTAAGGTCGACTGACTGACAACGAATGAAAAACTCGTCAATCAATCGACCTTAACATTTTTATTGATTTTAATAACAAAGTCAATAATAAAGTCAATATTATTTTTTGACATCTCGTCAAAGATGAAGAAGAATATGGAAGTCTGGGCATTTACGGAGCTGACGACCGTCATAGGCTGGTTTAATAAATAACTTTAAACACGTGTAATATTCACCAATTCTACCCATTATTGACAACCACGCAACTCAAATTCTTGGAAGTTCCATATATATATGAACCAATTTAGAAACCTCGTTCTTGAATCGCTAGAACTTCACTACAGACATCTATTGGTGAGATGAAAATAAGCTTTTTATTGAGCAGAAATTCTTACATTAGTATTTAAGGTCCGAATCCAGGATTGTAACTACTTTAATTGGAGATAATACAGATTTGCGAACAAGTATTTGGACACACTCAAAATATTGTAACTAAAATTCAAATTAATAAAATAAAAATAATTTGATCATTTGAATAACAATAAAGATCGTCGTGTATTATTTAAAATTGCCTTGTTAAAAACCATCGAATTTTCTTTATGAAATTACGTTATCGCCTAAAAATTAAATGGAGTTTGAAAAAATACAACACAAAAGTATCAAACAATATTTTCTTTCAAGTGGGTTCCCAATTTAAGAGATCGCAGGTTAGTTAGTGGGTTTGAAACATTTCCATGATTTAGAAGCCATTAATTTGAATACCCCATTAGCCACTAAAACGGTATTATTTTACATCTAACAGAAGGGTCAATTTAAAAATATGCTCCAAGAATTGAATTAATTTCATCAGAAAATTAATCATACAAAATATTGCGAAATTGTCAAGAAGTGTGGATAAGTTCATTTATATTGTTGTTGTGAGTGATAACAATTAGTTTATTTATTTGACCTCTACCCAAATGGTGCATAGAGTGCCATATTGGATCGATACGGTATTAGCTCGATCATTAATTATATGAAGGGAATGTCAACAGTCCTTTACATAAGAATCATGTATATGTAAGTGACAAAACTCAAGGTAAACGTCATTAATGCCATACGGTAGGGGAAATGGAGGAGAAATGATGTAGCAAAAGGAAGATATACAGAGTGTCCCATAGTTCAAGGTATTCCTTTTAAGGGGTGTTAGGCCAATATATATATATATATATATATATATATATATATATATATATATATATATATATATATATATATATATATATATATATATATATATATATATATATATATATATATATATATATATATATATATATATATATATATATATATATATATATATATATATATATATATATATATATATATATATATATATATATATATATATATATATATATATATATATATATATATATATATATATATACACAAACATATAATTAATAATTATAAGTATTAAGTGCTGTACTTTATAAAAAAAGACAATATCTATTGCGCTTGGAGAGGGACTTACACTGTTTTATTTTAAATTATTTATTATCATAATAAAATAAATAAAATAAAAATAAAGAATCGTAATATGCATCGACTTATTTTTTTTTAAAATAATTTTTTCAATTGTAAATCTAATTTGCAATGCTAATTTCACTATCATGAGTCAATACAACTGACCGTCATAGAAACGAATTAGACATATTAATAATTTCAGTACTTTTTAAACATAATTGCATATTAACTCTTTAAACGAAATTAAGATTAAATACATATAAATTTATAATACAAACACACGCACACATGTATATATTGATCGGAAAATATACATATCGAAAAAGAAATTGAATTATTTTTCCTCCACTCAAATATCGCAAAATTTAAGTCGCTATGATATTGAAAATTCACTCATATATTTTATAAAAACGAAACAGGAATCTCACCGTGATAATTATGCCAATCTCACAATGAACGTCGTTACAATCGAATCGTTAGAAATGACATACAATTTCTGTAAAAAAAAACATCTTTTGCAAATAATCAAATCATAATGCCGAATTATTGCGTAGTCCTTATTATATTATAAAAATGATTTTCAAAAGCTAGCATTACCTTTATTTCACTGATTGTTTCTCAGAAAAAAAGTACAAGAGGAAATGAATGATGCATTAAAACGTTTTATGTTCATAAGATACATTTCACATTTAACTTTTTTTAGTTAAAAACGTTATTTGTTAGGTAATTATTAAATAACCTTGTTTTATTATTCAAATAACGAGTGTAATTTATGAGATTTATGCATAAAACGAGCTTATAAATAACTAAACAGCAAGCAGCTTTCCTTTTAGAGGTTGGCAGATTAGTTAGAACGCTACATCTCTCTGTTTTTGAAAGTATGTATTCTTCGCCTCTGCATTCCACGTGCATGCATCTCCTCAAATCCGCTGATTATTCCGACTTCTTAATTATCCACTTTCAAGTTTTGAGGTATCTAATCATGCCAAATCCTTCTCAGTATGTCAAAACTTCTACTTTTAACTTGAACATACTTACTTTTGACTTGAAATACATGAAGTAAAGCACGTTGAAATAATATTTAAAAAAAAATAATATAAAAAGAAATACTATAAAGTTCAGTTATAATGAGCAATTGTAAGAGCATTGAAAACACCGAGAATAATTTTAACAGGCGCCAATTATAAATTAAGAGTAATAAAAATAAAATCACGTAACTTGCAACCGTACTGGAGGTCCCGGGTTCGATTCCCAAGGGGGGGTCAAATAAATATGAGTGAGTTTTTACTCTAATATTTATTCAATATTACCTGAAGAGTAGGGCTAATCACCTTTCCTTCATGTGTTAACGATCAAGATCTGAATATATATGATACAGCGCCTTATGCACCATCAGATGCGGATTAGGGTTTAAAAAAAATATATTCATTCATTCAAACCCTTATCCGCACCCCTATGGTGATCAGCCCTCCGCTTCCGGTACCAGTCCAAGGTAATATTGAATAAATATAAGAGTGAAAAAATCACTTATATTTATTTGACCCCCCCCCCAGAAATCGAACCCGGGACCTCCAGTACGGTAGCCGAGCGTGCTTACCATTACACTACGCAGGCGGACAAAAAAATATAAACCAACAAAACGTGTTTTTTTTTTCCAAACAGTCGAATGATCAGTCCATTTCACCTTTTTATGGATAGACTCACAAAAAATTCCAATCGATTCAATTTTTGTATCGTATTTTGGAAGCATCTGCTCTTTACGCCTACCTGTATTTTATTTCATTATGTTAATATACATATTAAGAGGTATCCTTTGATATTATTCGGAGATTTTCTTTCCTGGAATTTTTCATTTCATATAATTCAATCATTTTGCGAATCATCAGAGTAGAAAATAAATCTAATAAATCATAATGTCGTTCTTCTGACAACACCTGACGTACGAGGATTTTTAGTTAAATAGATAATATCAGTTCTTCATTTATTGATTCGGCAGTCACATTGTCATTTTTTTATTTAAATTTTATTTGGTAAATACTGCTAGTTCTTAAAATCCACTTTAAAACGTCTTTGAACATTTCGCATATTTATCAAATGCATAATAATACGTAATGCATCGAAATAGTGTCACAATAGATTATAAGAAATAATGAATAAGATACTCAAAACAAATAAAGGTGATTTTCATATGAGTTGTTGATTTAATAATTCTCTGCACTGATACTCAAAGCGCAAGACTGTTCACCTTACCCTCATGTAAAATCAAATATTAGGATGATATTGCTACAATACGATGCAGTGCCCTATGCACTACTGTGTGCGGATAAAGAAGAGAAGTTTATTTTATATCTTCATTTTCTAACCCTTATCCGCACCCAATGGTGCATAGGGCACTGCATCGTATTGACATAGTGTTATCTTGATCGTTACTTACATGAAGGCAAGGTGATCACTCCTGCGCTTCAGGGACCAGTCCAGGGACTATTTAATTGTTTTTTTTTAACCCTAATCCGTACCCCAGTGGTACATAGGGCACTGCATTATATGTAGTGTAATCGATAACACACGAAGGAAAGGTGATCAGCCCTCCGCTTCAGGTACCAGTCCATGTTAATATTGAATAAATATCAGAGTGAAAAAAAAACTAATATGTATTTGACCCCCCCCCCCGGGAATCGGCCCGGAAACCTCCAACACGGTAGCTTAACATGCTAATCATAAAATCCTTTTTTTCTAAATTTTTATTTTGAAATTAATATATATAATATATATATATATATATATATATATATATATATATATATATATATATATATATATATATATATATATATATATATATATATATATATATATATATATATATATATATATATATATATATATATATATATATATATATATATATATATATATATATATATATATATATATATATATATATATATATATATATATATATATATATATATATATATATATATATATATATATATATATATATATATATATATATATATATATATAGTGTAATTGAATTTGTTTATTGCGATCATATACAAGTATCATATCATCTGTTCATGTAAAACAACTTCATAAAAATCGTCATGGCGATACGTGATTCTAGACATTCTAGAACATTATTATCACCATTTCACATGTCAGTGCATTGTCAAATGATATTGATAATATTTGTTAGGTCAATCCAACCAGTTAATAAAACATACAAATATTATATGCATTCTTATATTGATAATATTAACTATGAGGAAAATGCACAGCAGAGAAGATACAATAAAAAAATGCATTTTTATCTCTCGGGACGAACAACGAACTCACGTTTTGCAGATGATCGTTTCTATCCACATCGGTGTATGAACTTTATTCGATAAATTTATTATTGTTACAGTTATCACAGCACGAATAAAAATGGTAATTTGAAGTATCTGACCATGATGCAAACTATTGTGTTTATTGAGACAGTAAATAAGATAATTACAAAAAAATTAATTTATACGAATTTCGTTCAATTCAATTGTAATTTATACGAATCAAAGTTGAGATTTTTTAGTAACAAGATAAAAAAGTGGCAGTACACAACGGAGTCCTGGTATGGAAGCGAAGCATGGAGTTGGCAAAAGAAGGATTAAAGTAGACTGAATGCAGTTGGAATGCGATCCCTCAGACGAATGTGTGGCAAAACGCTGTATGATAGATGTTCGAATGGTGGAAAATGAAAGGAATGCAAAGCTGAGATGAGCACTATCGATAAAATTGAGAAAAGTGTTTTGAAATGGTTTGGACATGTAGAACAAATGAGTGAGGAAAGAACGGTAGAACCAATTTACGAAACGAATTTGGTTGGAAAAAGAAGCAGAGGAAGATAAAAATATATAAATATACATATATATATATGTATATATATATATATATATATATATATATATATATATATATATATATATATATATATATATATATATATATATATATATATTATATATATATATATATATATATATATATATATATATATATATATATATATATATATATATATATAATTATATATATTTATATATATATATATATATATATATATATATATATATATATATATATATATATATATATATATATATATTATATATATATATATATATTTTATATATATATATATATATATATATATATATATATATATATATATATATATATATATAATTCCCGGAAAAACGACAAGGATTCAAAACAGGATATCATTATATCTCTTATGAGAATTAATTTTTTTTCAACAGAATTCTTCTCACCGCAGAATAATACATCCAATATTTTGAATGTGGTCAGAAAATTTGTTGATATGTGCGGAGGTTTGTATTTTTATTTTTGTATTATTAAGCAGTACTTGAATGCAATTAATTAAAATACTGCTATTTTCTATCAAATATTGGGAGATTATGTAATATATTAATGCTTAAAACGGATCTTCAAAGTATATTTTTATTTGAACAACACATTCGACACAATTAATCCCATAAACCAGTTTTACTTGGAAAACGGATCTGTATAGCTTGACCATAAAGTATCCGATTAGTTACAATACTGTAAAAAAGTATGTAATTGTATACAATCTGGTACTAAATAAAATTCAAGTTATCTATATAAAGTTTCTAAATTCTGAAAATAAATTAAAAAAGCGTATTTTTTTAATGTAGTATTTTGAACATAGTATTCATAACATAAGTATTTTTGAGAATATAATGACAAAAGTGTTATCCAAACGAGTTTAAATAAAAACCTCCACCTCCATGGTGTATTAGTTACCGTACTAGAGGTCCCGGGTTCGATTCCCAGGGGGGAATCTAATAAATAAAAGTGATTTTTTCACTCTTATATTTATTCAGTACTACTTAGGAGGGTTGATCACCTTTCCTCCATATGTTCACGATCAAGATAACACTGCGTTTATATGATGTACTGCTCTATGTACTATTGAGGTGCGGATAAGGGTTTCAAGAAGATTTTAGTAGATTATTACAAATTTGTTTTCCATGTAAATAAAAATGTTAATCCAAATTTGTTGTAAATCTTTAATCTGCTTATATTATTCACCAATAGTTTTGAAATTTTTACACAACGTTGTATTTAAATAAGCCGTTTAAATTATTGAAAATTTAATAGAACACAACTTAAACTCTTTTTTGAAGAACTTATTTTTACCACCATCTGTTGAACGTATCTGCAATACACCCAATGCTAACCATTTTTATGGTGGACAACATTCTACTTGACAGTTGTAGTCATTTAGCATGTAAAATGTTTAAAATTAATTAATATTTTTTAAATCCATATTTTCATTATATTTTCACATATTTTCACCTGCATTATGAAATTAAACATATTAGAAATATGTGCTTTACATTTTCTTTTTCATTTCCATTAAACTTGACTGAGCCACAGCAGCATGTGGCGAGATGTTGCTAGTCAATTGTTCCAAAGAAATGGTTTATCATTTTATCATGTTTTTAAAATATTAAGTTTTAAATTCTTTAAAAAAAGTCCTTTTAATGTAAATTTAAAAGTAAAATTGTCTGGATAAACTGAAAATATTTTACGTAAATAAGAGGAGCAGATCGAGCTAATTAGAGTACCTTAAGGGTTAAAATACTTTCGTTAATGTGTTCTGAGAATAAACGCTCAAACTATAATAACAAAGGCTGCTATGTACAACACGATACGATATTCTGGGTAGAATGATAAATGGTACAAAATGGCAAAACTCGAACAGAGAGATGCCATTAAAACACAAAAATGTAGGCTTAATTCACTCACAATATACGAATGATTTATTGTGGAGGACTGACGAAATGTTCAACGGATGGAAACAAATTTCATAAGGCACCCTAGACTTCCCCAGTAAGCGGAATTACAAAACCACATTTACAAGAATGTATAAGAAATAAATGTTTTTATAGTAACATTTGTAATATTATTATTATTATTATTTATTATGGTCATAAAAGTTTGTGTAAAAAATTTCAATTATCCGCCTCCGTAATGGTCAGCACGCTCAGCTACAGTTCTGGAGGTCCCGGGTTCGATTCCCAGGGGGGGCGTCAAATAAATATAAGTTATTTTTTCACTCCAGTATTTATGCAATATTACCCTGGACTAGTACCTGAAGCGGAGGGCTGATTACCTTTCCTGCATGTGTGTTAACAATCAAGATAACATTGCGTTTATATAATTCAGTGCCCTATGCACCATTGGAGTGCGGATAAGTTTTTGAAAAAAAATCATTTTCTAGACATTTCTACTTTTACAATCTTAAAATTAGTAGCGCAGTTCTTTCCAATAAAGAGACTAAGCTCTTGTGCTTGAAGAGGGACTTATATTTATAATTAATTGCTTACGTTTGTTGGTACGTAATATAATGAATTTTTATTATGAGACTTTTTTGTTTTTTTTTTGTCTTGGATTAAGATGTTTATAAATAACTCATTAAATTTATTTTTTAGCATTTTAATTAGATATTTTTTTTAAATATCTGTATGTAGGTTATTGAAGTACTTAGTTCCCACATACGAGTACATATTTGAAGTTCTGTTGGAATTGTTTGGTATTGCATTTTGGTATTGTAAAGTCAGGTTGGTATCTCGAAGATGATCTTTTCTATAGATTTTAGTATTTTTCACCCTAAGGTATTAGAGAATTACTTTTTTTTTTAAAATTGTTTATATTTTTGTTTTATATGGTTAGCAAAGAAAATAAAAGTAATGATATATTTCGCACTATACTAAGTATATTATTTTGAATACTTGGTTGGCTAACAAAAATAAATTATGTATAATATTTTCTATAAAATGCCGTGTCCAAGGTCACAATCGTTTGAAATATGATATTTTCTCAAGATTTATGTAAAATCAAAGATTACAGGATCCATTAAATAATAATAAATTAAATAAAAATGTATTTTTATCACTGGCCTTCTTCGGTGTTCCTCTTATGTTACATATATTAATAAATTAAAGTAACAAAATTAAGTAATTTAAAATTAAATTTAAATAACGATTTTTTGTTTGCTTTTAATAAAATATAAGCAATGCAGGAAGTGTACTTTAAATTGTTTTTGCTTATAAATTTGATAGAATATATTAATTGTTTTTTTAATAATTTAAACAAAAAGAACCAAATAGATATCTATACAGATTCATTCATAATTTTTACTTGGACTGGTTCAACGGATACCATACTTTATGTGAGCTTTTTTAAGAATTAAAAAAAAAAATCCGCAGTAGGTCTTGTTGTTTTATATCCTTACAGGAATGTGATCAAATTTGTTATTCAAATAAAAAAATAATTTTATAAAATGAAGATTTTTTGGTACCTCAACATATATGAAGAAGAATATAGAAGTCTGGGCATTTACAGGACTTATGATCTGCCATTTGTTGATTAAATTAATCCTTTTATTTTTATAAGGATTTCCTGCTCCTTAAAGCATCAGCGACGGAATATTTGATAACGAACGTTTTTAAATGTTGACCTATTTTTACTATTATTTCGACATATATTTGTGCTGCTGTTAAAATTTGTATTGAGAAACAACTAATAGTCAAAACCAAACGATAAATATTCCCAAAATTTTTTAATGACCTGACAACTGTGACAACTATTGGTATAGTATGGCAACTATTTTTTATGGTAAAAAAACTATTGGGCATAACCAAACGATAAATATTTCGAATGATATTTTTTTATATTTGAGAAATTGCACACGTGGGCGTAATTGATACCGGAGTAATATTTTTTTATAACCCTCGTCAGTCGTTCTTATTGTCACGTAGGTAAATTCTGTCCAAATCCTCGCCGAAGTGAGTGACGGTCCGTAAATAGGGCCCGGCCCGGGTCGGTTGGGAAGTAACAAGACGCGCGGGGAGAATGTAACTATTGGCCATTTTTCCTCCCCAGGTGTTCGCTCTTATTTATTTCACAGGCTCATCCGGCCAAAGTTTTCCTATTAGTCACATCATAAAGGCTTTCCTGAGGGTGTTTTTACTCGGAATTATTTTGCGTAGACTTATGAACCGGAAAATAAAGCGCGTAGAAGGCGAAGTGTTTTCTTGCTGACTCGCTGAAAATCGGGTTAACATAAGTTACAGCTTTTAAAGTTGGAAATTTTCGTGTCCGTTATAAATTGGCCCGGAAAATGAGTGGGGTGGAGCTTATTCCAGAGAATGAATTATGAAATTAATGTATGAGAATTATATAATGCTAATGTTTTAACATATCAGTATTTACTCATAAATATTAGCGAGGGAAAACAAAATACAACTTCAGAGAGTTCCTAATTAACTTTTAATTAAAGAACCATTACCTTGTGGAAATGTTATAAATTCAAAGATTTAAAACTACGAGTATTTACAACGATACTTTAATTGTATTATGACTATATTTAAGCATTTTTAAGAGTAAGAAAATCTATATCTTTATTGACCCTTAAAAGAGATTGACTTTTATTATATTTATTTTATTCAATATCTCCAGGTAGATCACATCTCCAGATTCGATTATCTCTTAAAAAGCAATAATAGTATTTTATCTGTGATTTTTGTTATCTTCGCTAGACGATAACCATACTAAGGCGACATTATTACTATGTACCAATGTATGCAGAGAGTTTGTTTAACTACTTTATCTTAATTATCCCGTAATAAATTAAATACATAGTTTGCAGAAAAGTAAATTGACGTATTCGCCATCATTCTAGTTTTGAAAAAGGGATAAAAACACAAATTTAAAAATAGTCAATCGAGATGTGTAAATAGATACTCCTTCCAGTTTTTCTAAAAATAAACGAATCAATGCATTTTTATGCTTTTACATAGATTTTTTTTTTCAAATAAAAACCCAATTTATTAAAATACTTATCTTCATATAGCATTCCAGCTTTAAATAACATTTCAACTTTTCGGGTTTTAACTCAAAAACTGTGTAAAGGGGTTAATTTATTCCGGGTAAATATTATTTTAAGTGATATGTATTGCATGTAGGGGAGTGAATGGAAATGTTTGGATAATTATAACTTAACTACCTCGATTCTGACCCACCCATTACTGATGTGAGGTTTGTTTTTAGTAGTTTTATTATATATTAGATCATTTTTCAGAGATTGTAAGTGTTGAACATTAAAAAAAAATATTGAAGAAATCAAAGGAACAATAAGCATGGTGTTTTGATATTCAGCTACGCAAAATAATTTAGATATATTTCCAGCAAAATATTGTTTTAACGTAATTAATGTTTACCTAAGTCATTTTATTTTGGCAAATCTTTTTAAAATATATTTTTATTTAAGAAATCTTATACATTAGAGAGGTTATTTGCATGTCCAAAGATTGCTCAAAAGTGTTTTAATTTTTTTAGTTCATACGTTTATCGAGCTCTTTAAATATTGGGGTGGAAATTCAAACCAAGATTCGAGAGCTGAAACCTTGATATCTGACTGAGTTTTTCCAGTATTTTTCCTTTCGAATTCTCGTGTACAAAATTTAGTTTTTCTAAATAATGTCCGCCTCCATAGTGTAATGGTCAGCACGCTAGGCTACCGTTCTGGAGGTCCCGGGTTCGATTCCCAAGGGGGTCCAATAAATATAAGTGATTTTTTCACTGTAATATTTATTTAATATTACCCTAGACTGGTACCTGAAGCGGAAGGCTGATCACCTTTCCTTCATGTGTAAAACTATCAAGATAACACTGCGTTTATATGACGCAGTGCCCTATGCACTATTGGGGTGCGGATAAGGGTTTTATTATTAAAAAATGCAATAAATCAATATTAAATTAAAGAAAAATAACGTTTTAAAATAACGTCTCGGGTCTTTTCACTTCAGGGCATTTGAGAACATGTATATTATGGTTGCTATACGACCCTTGATATATGACAGCTTTATTGACAATATCTCGACTATTTAGAAAATATCGAAATATTTAGTTATAATTAAAGAATATAAATAGATTCTTATGAGTTTTAATCTTTATTTTACATAGAAAACTACGTATAATTTATAAATTTAAAAAGACTTCAAAGTTTTTTCTCCCTTCTCTTGTCAAAGATAATTTAAACAATCTAAAATAGAGCGAAAATTTCTCCCTTTGGTATAAAGTTCTGGAAAGACTAGAATTCTGAAAAAACAGCAAAATGCGAAATTTTTCGCCTGATCTATAAAATATGAATTAAATCCAATAAAATTAGCTACACTTTTTTGTTGTTAATATTCTGACATTGACGGGTTCCCTCGAAAACATGGCATCCCAATGCAAACAAGGTAGGACTCCTCTTTGTTACTGTTACTAGTAATATATTATCGCGTATCGATTAAGGTGAAAACCTGAATAAGGAATTGGACTCTTAATTTGATTAAAAATTCACCTTACCGAAATTACCGGACAGAATTGTCTGAATCGTTTATCTTATAATTTTATTTCGTACGTTTGAAAAATATCGTTCATTACATTGGCCATAATCACGGTTTACAGAAACAACCGGACTATACATAAATTAAGGAGCCGCCGTACGTGCAAGAGTATAAAGATAATAATTTTTGGAAAATATTCAGGGAGCTCCGTAACCCCTGTCGAGGTACGTCAGTGGAGGGTGCGTGACCTGACTCGGTATGTACCCTCTAATAATCATATAAATATATCAATCCTCGCGATATTTCGGCTCGGAACAATCCGATGATTACTCCCGAATACATGGAAACTGGTTATTGCCGAAGCGAATACCCAACGCTGCCGATGAATAGATAAACATATTTCAATAAAACGCTACATTTTCAGCGTGAGAATGTGGAGAAAAAGCCGATGGAATAAATTTCAATAAATGTTTTTTACGCCAGAAAAATAAAACTTCACATAAAAAAGAAATGAAGAACTGTTGAAAAGAAATAGTACACGCATTTGTAAAGATTTTCCGTAAAAATGGAAAATGATATCTTACGTTTTTTTTATTATGTCTATTATTTCCTCGGTTGCAAAATCTGAGGGTAGTTCTGTGCATATATTGTACATGTATGTATGCAAGAGTATCTATAGAGAATACAGAAATTACACCCGGGAGGATAATTAGATTTTCTAGATTTTGTAGGTTCATTTATAATGTCCGTTTTATACCCTCAACAATGACACGCGAATTTTAACTTAACTTATTTATATCTTTGGATAAAATATGTACTTTATACTTAGTAAACATGTCTCTATTTAATCTCGGATTTTACGTGTAGGTATAAATGTTTAAAATCATATTTACTTTCAGTATTGTCGAGGCTTATAATATAACGTCGACATGCTTATGTAGTTTACGAGGTTATGAATAATTCAAATTTATTCAAACTAACTTATGCGTAAAACGGAGTACCTATAATATTATGAAGTTTGTGCTTATAACATAAAATGATCAATTTAAAACAGTATTAGTTTATGGAAAGGCAACTTAATATATTTTTATCTAAAATTGAAAAATAAATGCTTGTTCCTAAACTCTATAATATGTATATGTTCTTTTAAACCTGGATTAGAGTCTAGAGCGCAATTTGATCACCAAAAATTAATTGAAAAAAAATTAATTGCCGTATTATTTTCATGACAACATCAAACGAATTCTAGTGAGAGAATAACTTTTGATGTGAAGGAAATATGAAAAAGGGAATATTTATTTGTGATTTAACTTTTGGGTGTTTTATGTGATCACTTTATACACTTGCGTAACATTCACAGCTATAATAACGATTCAAAATAAATGCACATTAATTTGAACTTTAAAAGTTGTATTGAATTTTTATTTAAAACTGCCGCTTCTTATGCTAATTGGAAAGCCATATCGCTCGCCATTTTCAACAACGTCATATATAAAAAAAAAAACTTTATTTTTCAGGAGATCGTTTTTAAAGTATAAGAATATGATGAAATGTATTAAAAATAAATATCAAGCCACTTAAGAACTTTTTACTGTGCAACAGATCTTTTAAGGTTGAAGATTTTATCTCCATTTGAAAAAAAATTATATTAAAAAAAAAAAATCAAAAATACCTTTTCTTCAAAATGCAAAAACAACACTTTCTGCCCTGTAGCGGGTAAAAATTATATTAAGTTAAAAATATGCCGCTTTGTTGGGATATGGTACATTTTATGGGCATTCCGAAAACAAATACAACTGAAAAATTGATTTTTTTAAATATGACGTTGTTGAAAGGAGTGAGCGATATGTTAAAAACTGTTGACAAAAATATAAGATTTATGTCTTAACAAAGACAATAACAATCCCGAGACGAATAAATCCAGTTCTCAAATCACAAATCTCTTTACATTTTTACTAGGTTTCTATATATATATATATATATATATATATATATATATATATATATATATATATATATATATATATATATATATATATATATATATATATATAAATGTGCGTAAATCCAAACGTATTGAATTGGTTATTAACAACCTTTACGTAGCATAATTATTTAATTAGCACACTTAGTTAGCGTACATGAAATCCCAGCATCGATTTCTATAACAGTTAAAAAAACTTATAACTTTGATATTTTTTAAAAAAATAAACTTCTTTTGAAACTTCAAGTTCAATCAGTACCCATTAATGAAATTTCTAAAATTAACTAAAATTAAAGTTTGTTTATGGTTTTTCTGCAACAGAGTGCGAAAAAGCTCAGAAGAAGAAAAATAATAATTATACAGAATAATAAAATAAAACAACTTACTATGGACTATAAAAATAAATATATCTATTACAAAAAAGGTATATTGCCGAAAGTAAATTTCTGTCACCCAACCAATTTTCGACATAATCCATTCTTGTAGTACTACCTAGCCCCTAAACATGTACTTTTATTACTGAATACCATTCGTGGGTAAGTACAAATGTATACAGCGTTATATTATGACCTCTATAAAATATCAATAGGAAAAATGACAGCCGGTAAAGAACAGCACTACGATCCCGGATTTTATGTCGCGTTCCTGATTGTGTCCGGTCTCTGGATTACCAACATCCGCCTGTTATGGAACCATCGCCTTAGTAACGATATCCATGGCACAAATTATGCTATAGTACTCGCCAGTGTCCTATCGTAGTATTGGGACTCCTATTGGGTCACTCGAAATAGGGCCTTGGGGAGATATAATTGGGCAGTGCAACAATTCGGATTGCTTGTTAAACTTTTTATCCGAATTCAAAGGAATATTTAAAATAATGTAAATAAATGGAAATGTGCATTTTTGACCTATGTAAGTGCGGCTACAGCAAATGAGTTTCTAGATTTATTCTCGTCTGAGTAAATATACTTTTCAAAAATCTCTAGTTTGTCAATCAAAGAGTAATTGTTTTCACCTTGCACATGTATGACATACAGCATAGTATTAAACCAATGCAATTATTATATTAAAGGATTTATTTTCATTTTTTATTATATAATTTTATGAGAGGATTTTTCACCCCACAGATGATATATCAATATTATAAGTGTCTCAACTTAAGATGAAGATCTTAAGTAATAATTTTCAGAATATTCTGAAGAACTCAAGGCTTACAACACAGCATTTGGCTGGCTTATATAATCACTTTATACTTTCGTATACGAAAAAATACTATCATTTTTTATTGATTTATTTCATCATGCAAAAAAAATCAATTTTAAATTTACAGTAATGGGTCTTTACTGGGTTTTCCCGTGCTGAGGGCACATAAAAATACACATAAAAAATTTATTCTTATGATATACATACATTCTGATTTTAATATTTTTTCAGGTACGCCTATTCGGCTTGGTTTGAAAATACAAATAATGTTGAGCATGGTGGGAATCGAACCTAGAGCGTCTTACTCAAAGACCGTGACACTAACCACGGGATAAATATCCGACTTTTTTAACAATATTTATATACATATATATATATATATATATATATATATATATATATATATATATATATATATATATATATATATATATATATATATATATATATATATATATATATATATATATATATATATATATATATATATATATATATATATATATATATATATATAAATACACATATTTTTGTTTTGTTTTATCTATTGATTAAAAAATAAATATGATCACAATGAACCCACTTCATTAAGTTTAATGATAACTTTTGTATAATGTTGTATTAAAATAGTAATAAATTTAATATTTTTAATTTTAGTTGTGGTTCGAAATTAATAATAGATTGTAATAAAAAACATATTTCAAAAATTTCGAATGAGCTCCTTAATCAAGTAGAAAATAAAATAAACTACGTTTATTTACAATAAAATCAGAAAAAATTGGCCAGCCCTGATTTATTTTCCTATTGGGAATAGAAATACTGATATAGGAATAAAAACTATGCGCTGTAAACAATTTTATCAATTACCGTGATTTATAAAACGGATTGATATATTAATAGTACCAAAAATACTATTATTTGACTTCATCAATAATAAAATTCAAAATTTGAATTTTCCGTTAAGTTAATTTTTGAAACGTATACAAATAATTCAAGTTTTTGAAAAAAACTAGAAACTTAATAAACGTATCCAACATATCAAACGTGAAGTGATTGTGTAATTTTTCGAATTATTTAATTTCCTTCTTCTATTTGGTTTGCAGCAACAAATGTCACCTCCTTTGCCTATTATAATTTTTAACCCTTATCCTCACCCAATGGTGCGTAGGGCACGGCCTTGTATTGACGCAGTGTTATCTTGATCGTTACTTACATGAAGGCAAGATAATCACTCCCGCGCTTCAGGGACCAGTCCAAGGTAATATTAAATAAATATTAGAGCGTGAAATTACTAATATTTATTTTTATCCCTTCCACTGGGAATCGAACCTGGGTCCTCCAGCACGGTAGCTAAATACGCTAACCATTACACCACGGCGGCAGAATTTCTTATAATTTTTCTAGAAGATATTTTTTACTAGTCGTAGAGGGATCTTTTATACAAACTTTCGTTAAACTGATCCAACTTTTAACATAATTATAAAATCAGTGTTATGTAAGTTTTTTAATACGATTTAATACATGGTATACACACATGGCCAGATTCCGAGCTCGCGGTGCAGTAATCTTTTAGAAGGTTCCGCACCTGAGACCCAAAGTCGCATCCCAAAGTACAAGGATTACAGAATGTATGTGTGGTAAACCGAAGCTCTATACTCTCGGGATTCACACCTACCGGCCTTGCATACTGCACTCACAAGGCCTGAATGAACGGGGTCGGAAATAAAACTACCAGTCTAAAAGTGTCACTGACTTTTGACGTGTGTGGAGGTCCTCACCAAAATGTTTAATTACCAATATTGCACAAAAATCCTTTAAATGCAAATCTGTTCCATTTACGGTATTCTATTGAAATCTTAATTAAAGTTGCGACAAAACGTGACCAATCCTGAGATAAACCAATATGTAATCATTATTTTTTTATTTTATTACAAGGAAAAACAACAGTTTCAATACATGATAAATCAAAATATAAAAAAAATCATGAATACCAATTACAGTTATTCACATTTATGCATAGGAAAATTCTATATATAAGAAGAGATATGAGATAAGGATGGGATAAAGAGAACAGGAGATGACAGTGATAGGAAAAGAAGAAAAGGAGAGGACTGGGAATAGAATGACCCTTTTAGGTTTATAAAATTTCTAATAATTTTGCTTTAAAGTTAGAAAGATTGAAGTAAAACATGTCAAGGTGGGTAAAATATTCATTGAATTTCCCAAAACTTCGATATATAAAAGAATTTTTCAAATAGTTATTTGATGGTGCTGAATTATAAAAAAGATGACTTTGTCTAGTGACTAATAATGATATCGCTACAAAACGTTACAATTTTACAAGCTAGAATTCTTGATTACTTAAAATGATTTATAATGGAAATGTAACATTTTAGTGAAGACCTCCACATGTTTTTACTTGCTATCAAAAATGTAACCAGAGCAAGTTAAAAAATATTTCTCAACTGGTAGCGTCACAATCAGCCATACTTCTAAATCTATAGTAAATTATACTAGCATGTGGGATATCACAGAGACTATTGCATATATTTAAGTTTTAAAAATTAATGTAATATGGATTTTAAATAATGAGCAGAATGGTGAACGTTCCACAAGTGTATAAAATGATCGTTTTGCAAATCAAATACCAGGTCGTAAGCCCTGGAATGCTCAGACTTCCATCTTCTTTCATATATAAAGATCTATCGATGTTTCATATCGAAGTTGAGATAGATACCACCGAAATGTAATGTACCAAAAATGTTTTATGATTTTGCAAAACAAAATGTAAAACTCTCCCCTACACATAACCTAGATCCTGGTAGAATAGAGCTATAAGTAAGCATTTTCAATATTTATGATTTCAACATTTTGAGTGTGTCCAAATACTTGTTCACAAAATCTGGATTATCTTCAATTAAAGGAGTTATTTTCATATTATTTTTTGACATCTCATCAAAGATGATGAAGAATATGGAAGCTGGGCATTTACGGGGCAAATTTAAGAATTTGAGTAGTGTGGCTGTCAATAATGGGTAGAATTGGTGAACACTACACGTGTTTAAAGTGATCACTAAAACCAGCGTATGACGGCCGTCAGCCTAGTAAAAGCCCATACTTCCATATTCTTCATCATCTTTTATGATTTCATTGTCTTTTCATATATTTTTAATTTATGTCATTGCTTGTATTGTAAACGTATACATACAGTATTATGAGGGCTTTCTATTTTCTTTTATTCTCCAAAAGCTGCCACAGCAACGGGAGATCAGATACAGCGAGTACTGAAAAAAAATACGTAATTTATTTATCGATTAGTAGGTACATGTATCTAATTATTTAAATAAAGTTTTCCATTTAATTAAATATTGAAGCTAAGCAATCAGTTTAATGTTTTACGGATGAAGAGAGCACAAATTAAGCATAAAAACATACATTAATCTTTCATGTTTGCGTCGGTGATCATTTAGAAGCAATTTTGGGGAATTACTATTATACTCTCAACAAATATATCAATATTTAGGTTCATACTCAAAACGAAATAACTGTCACGATAGGCTGCAAAAGATATATCATGGTTTATTTGCAGAATAATAGGCTTTACAGCCTAAATTAAATATTACTGTGTATGTTTATGGCACATTCAACAGAATCTGTATAATAAATCGTCATAAAAACCGAACTCGTTATACCCCTCGCTTCGGCATGACTTGGTAATTATTAACTAACCTCTAAATTGCACTATTAGATTCCGTCTGAGAACTTGTATTCAGAAAAATATAAGTATCTTAGATAAAGCATAAACGTTAATCATGTAAGTAAATCAACACTATTTAAAACTACCATTTTTATGGAATAATACATACATTTAAAAATCATCCCCTTTGACTCGGTTAGGAAAAAAATTCGTTAATGTTGAATTTGAGCTGCAAACCCGTGGTCAGTGTCGCGGACTATCAGTTAAAGATTCTAGGTTCAATGTCACTTATTGCATCTTAATTTCAAATTATAGTACCTACAACCCATCAACGATTACCTGGTTACAATACTAAATCAAAATATTTACGTGAATTTAAAAGAGTCCGAGATATTAAATACGGATCAACTTACAAGAAACCTTAATGTTTTATCTTCATCGACGATTTGTGGCGTAACATTTTTTATTCTGACAATGCCGCACACCAAGTTTTGCATAAGGTACTGTAGCCCATCGACGTAGTATTATATTATTCGTTAATTACAAGACGGTAAAGTAATCAGTCCTTTAAATATCAGTCTAGAGTGATATATAAATATTAGGGTGTTTTATTTTATTTTTATAATTACCTGCATGGTTGTGAAACGGCCTAACTATTTTACTACGCAGTGGACATTCGTTACTTACGTGAAGGAAAGTAAAT